>NW_026099576.1:32184003-32297825 GCF_025091365.1 Daktulosphaira vitifoliae
TTTTTTTTTTTATGTCTGTTGCCATTTTTTCTCAGCTCTCACTGGACCGATTTCTTTCAATAGTACGTCAAAAGATCAAAAATCGTATCTAGTTGGAGACATTACCCTTAAAAATTGAAAAAAATTCCCTCGTTCCCCGAAAATGGGGGAAATATCCAAAAAAATTACCAATTTAAAAAACGGTAAATTTTGTCATTTTTTTTCACTTTTTTTTTTAAAACTTCCATAACTTTTTGAAAAATCAACAAATCAACATAATTTTTTTTTATAATAAAACCTTAGATATTTTCCTTTTGTTTGATATTATTTTGTTGAAAATTTAACATTTAACCTGCTCATTAGGTGGGATTTAAAATAGCAACTTTTTTTACAAAAACTAACTTTTTTAACTTAATTTTTGAAAATGTTCCGGAAATACTGCGTACTTTAAACATATATCAAATTAAAGCTTATTTTATGTGCTACAAAAAAAATTTGTCCCGACGATCTATCTTCTATGCGCAAATGGCTACTGTATTCAAAAATATGCTATTTTTCTATTAAAATTCTAGATTTTGTATTTTATTTTATTTTAAAATATCTTATTAGGAGAATATATTGACTTTCATGAATATTATATAATTTAATTGACATAGAATAAAGGTCATAAGACATAAGAAATTAAACTTATTAAATTTTTTTAATTTTTTATTTTCATATTAAATTTAATAATTATAATTAGTATTTATTCATATATTATATTTTAAAATCAAAGAACTACTAATTAGGATATAATCAAAGAAATAAGAGTTGATGTTGCTTTTAGAATAATCCACCAATTTCTCTAAATGAAACACTATCTACAGATTTGCATCGAAGCGTTTCTTATGATAGTGATTTTAATCACTGTCANCAGATTTGCATCGAAGCGTTTCTTATGATAGTGATTTTAATCACGGTGAAATATCATCTATGCCTTGTCTACACTGTGCCTCGACTCCACTGTGCTACCGTTTTTTTAAATTATTTTTATGCTCATCAATTCTTAATTATTCACTTTTAAGTATATGAATAATAAACAATAATATTAGTTTATTTCTGTCTATCTAAAATGTCTATAGCTATAAAAAATTAAGTTATAACGTTGACTTATCTCGGTTTAATTTTGTTTTTTTTTTCATTCGTCATTTGATTTGACATGGTTAGTCCTGATTTAATTTCTTAGTTACTTTTAAACAAGTAACGAACTGACCTATTTTTAATTTTATTACTTTATTTTTCTCATTGAACTTAATGTTTCATAAACTGATTTTAACATTATAACAATACCCCTATGCTTCAGTCGTTGTACTTGCCAAGCCAATTATAATTTTGTTGTTTTAGACTTGTATACTTTTTTTGAATTTCTCTCTGGTAAAAAATTTGAACATTTGAATTTTATCACGGGTTCAGTTCAAATTTCTTTACCAAAAAATACAAATTTAAATTTCCAGCTTGAAAGCTGATGAATATTTTGTCGGATAAATCTAAAGATTTTAATAAATCACATCGTTGTGATCACATCATTCTTAAAATGGAGACTATTTTAAATTTTGATTTTTTTTCAATTCTTTAGAATACTTTTGTATGATTTCATAATGTTTATTTGATTGATTTCTTTTCAATTTGTTTTGTTTTGTTTTTTTTTTTTTTTAATTTTGTTTTTCTTGTTTTACTTGATGGTTGAGATCCACTTTGAGTGTTCGTTTCCTCTTTTTGAGAAGATTTGTTACGTTATTTTATAAATACAGTGAGGACGTGGCATAGTTGGGTCCAGTATAGATTTAATCTGACCATGATTAAAATCTCTATAATAAGAAACGATTCGATGCATTCAATATACAGGGTGTTGAATAATGTGATGTAAAAAGAATATTAATAGGAAAACAACGGTTTTACTGTAAACGGTTAAGAAACGCCGTGTACATGTACTTAAAATTGTGCCATATTTGCGGGTTCACTAAGCCCTTAATTAAGCTCCCCGATTTTGACGCGCTATCCCAGACAGCCGTAGGAAGTAATCGGTATTGACATGATGGGACCGTACCCCAAAACACCAAGGGGCAAGACGAACTTATTAGTAGTAACGGACTGGTTTAGCAAGTAGACCCAACCGTACCCTATAGTTACGCGCGAGTAATTTTAAGCGACAATGGCCGTGTGCTCGTGTCCAAAGAAATGATCGATGCGATGAATCGGCGGGGGCAGAGGCCTAGGACTACACCAACATACCACCGACGTGCTAACCCAGTAGAACGCAAAAACTAAGAGCTAAGGAAAGGACTCCTTGCTTTATTAACTAAGTCAAGTCATACATCTTGGAACACAAAACTACCACCTTTGTTGTTCGCCCTACATAAAAGGCGTAACGAGATCACTGAATACACGCCGTCCGTTCTCGTCTTAGGTAGGGAAGGTAAAAAATCGGGTGACTGGCTACTTCAGCGGATACAACCCGTAGCACCCGCTGCTATTAACGACGACCGTTTAGAGCTTGAACAACGAATCACCAACACAAACATATCACCGCCACCCGTCACATCAAAGCAAAATACGCAATTGGCGACGTTGTTCACTACATTGAACGCGGAAAAATGGTTTTGTGAGGGTTTGGCGGCGAAGTTTGGGGTTGATATTTAACGCCTTGGTAAAGGGGTGTTTTTAACGAACTATTCCCCATTAAGAAAAATTAATGTCTACGAAAAGATAAAATTAGAAGACGTTTTTTTTTTATAAATGATGATTGTTCGCGCGAAGCGCAAAATTCAAATTAGAGCTGTTTGGCGGGCTAGTATTGGTAAGTTGGTAGCACTTTCGCCTTATCCGCCATTCTGTCTCTCTCTTACGGCCGGTATCACATGTCCTCGGGCATTGAAAAAGTTTGATAACATTAATTAAGTTAGCTGTAATTACGGTGTTTTTTCGTCTTAATTATGTTTATGGTAATTTTTCGGTGAATTTTGATTTTGTCCTCCAGTTTAAAATTTCTTGATTTAGCGTTTTTTCAGTAGTATTGTGGCAGAAAATAATAAATTTATAAATATCATTATTGTATTTCATTTCTAAAACTTCAGTTGCTTTTTCCATTATCCTTTATCCTTTTTTTTAGGTTCTATAGTTCATATTTTGGACCATCATAAAGGGAAGTGCCGCATTGCACTAAAATCATATCGTTGTTTGTGGTTGAATTTTTCTTGCTTAATAGTACAGTAAATTTTCGAGCTGTCCATTGCTTTAGTCGTTGTGGTCAGATCCTTCAAGTTTAAGTCCTATCTGTGATAGTCGTGCTCTCGTGGTGTCACCTTGTTTAGTACTTAAGTTTATTTTGTAATATGGATCTCAGATGTGCGTCGCGTGGGTGAAACCAGCTACCATAGTAGGACTTGTTGTAAATATAGTATTTAAGAAGTATTCAGTAATTTAGTTTAGGTTAGATTCTATTGTTAACAAAATGTTATATGAATTTGTGAAAAATCTTTTTTATTGTTTTAAGTCACAATTTATGATAAATTTTGTAATATGAATATACTTAAGTGATTTAAGTTGATAGTTATTTAATAGTTTTGAATATTTTTTGTCAAAACATATTATTCTATAGGCAACACACTTTTTTTTAATATAGATATTTTAATTGTAAAACAAAAGCCCATATTATATATATTTATTTCTAATCTATATTTCCTTAACATAAACATGTTATACATTTTCTTTTAATTGATTTTAAGCCGTACTGCACACCTTTCTTTTTAGAAACTAAAGGAATCTAAACGGGTCAAATGATTATTGTGATGTGATTAATTATGTCCCCTGATCACATAACAATATCGATATAAACCTGATGGACTATAATATTAAAACATTTGGTTTTCTTTTGTTACTTTTCAGCATGAACAACAACACAACAAACAAAACACCGGCTCCCCTATCCATCGAGAAAGTCCGTCGGTTAGTTGGCCAGTAGGCGGGTACGATGAACCTCCCGGTGGACCTCCTCATATACGTGTTACGTTTAGTGTATAATGCCGCTTGCGTCCCCCTTTCACAAGTTGTTACGCAACCCGATGATTCACATCCCCTATGAACGGGTTGTTCGGGTAGGTCGTGAGGAAGCAAAGTGTAAAATGCAAAACGCGATGAACACTCATCCCTGCACTCCTCTCTCTACCCCGGGAGTATAAACCACAGCGCCTAAGTTCCGTAGAGTCATTAACGTTACCAGATATCACCCTCTCATCATCTCGTCATCATCAGCACTCTTATGTCAAAAATGACACAGGGGTAAATCGACAACGACCCCCAAAACCAGCAGAACTCCGCGGTACTATTCTCAGTCCGAACGGAATCGTCAGAAAAAGAAATACCGGGAAAGTATATGCTAAGACTTTGGAGGTCGCCGTCAATGAGAAATTCTCCTCCTTTCCCACTAACAGTACAACACAGGCAACAACCGCTACGGACGAGGCCAGTCCCTTTTAGCCGATATGAGATGGTCGGGAGTGTACGAGAATGGCAGCCCCCGCACCACAGTCAATACCAGTTACGATCACACAAAAGGAGCAACCACCAGAAACACCGATGGTAGCTAAAATATACTTTTTATATAGACCAACACTATAAAAATATTTTAAAAAATACTTACACAAAATTTTTGTTGGATCAAATGTTATTCATGATGTTAAAATCTGTAGGGAAACGCCCTGTATAATTATACAAGCATTTTTTTTTTTTAAGTTGATGGGTGAAAGCGCGTCCAAGTTCCTCTTATTTGCTACCATGGATTTCAATCTCTAATTTTTACTAATTGCTGAACTCTTGTATTATTTACTCTTTATTTACCAATATTAATCTCGAAATATGAAAAACCCTCAGAATTGCTATTATAGAGTATTTTCCAATCACCATAGCAACTGTACTGGCGTCTCCTTGCACATGCGTTGTTGCATTACTGCAACATTAAATAATAGGGTGACTACACGTTGCCGCAGAAATTGCTATAGAAGTTTGCATGCGGACCTCTGCCGAAATAACTATGTGTATTAGATGATGTGAGTTAATTAAGTCATTTACGCTTTACAAAATCATTACAATGAATGATTCATCTAAAATATCGTAAGTAGATTTATAAATACTCTTTCTCTGAAAAACATTGTTATTAAAATGCTATATTATATTGTTATAAAAAAATATTTCTTATAACAATATTTTTTTCCATTTGATGATCTTCAATATGAAATTACATAAAATTAGAAGAATAACCAGAAAAGTATATACTATATTCCAATTATTTTGTTAGAGATTTATACTTTCCCTTTCGTAACTGGTGACTTTAACAAACTTAAGTAAGTCGAAGAATTAATCAATTGAATTGCGTGCCTAACACGTCAAAGCTAAATTGAAAATAATTATAGACCAATATTTATTACTTACTTTTGACTTTTTGGCATTTCTTCTCTCATTTTCATTTTAAAATAACAATAATGAATATATTAAGGATGGGTTTAAAACCAAATTGTTTATAATAAGCCCCAATCATCTAACGCACAATAAACACCATTAGCTTGTTCATATCTCGTCGACTTTTTCAGTTTCGATATACTAATTAATAATCTAGATTTTCACTAGTTATCACAATTGGTAACCAATGCCCGAGTCTCTTATATTTAAAGTTGGTAAAATCTTTCCATCCCAATACACTGTTACATATATAGTTACATATAATAGCCCGTTCTATTCGCATAGCATTACGGCATCTATGTACTGAAGATATTTTTATAAGAGAATCGACTTCATGACATTAAGTTTCAATTATAACTTAAATAATATAAATTGTGTAATATATAAAATTATTTCACTCCAATCTGACGCAGCTACGAGTTTTGGTACTATAAAATTTGTTTGGCACCTTTTATTCTATTTTGCTAAAACATTAAAAGGGTTTTCGTTTCCAGATTTTATGGATGAAGGAGAACTTATAATTATATCATTTGATAAATAAGGTATACTTTGAGTAGGGTATACCATATTTATCATATACCAGTTAATAACTAACAGTAACACTCATATATTTAGTAAAAATCGTAATATAATTGAGCTATCTTAGCTATAGCAATAAAACGATAAGTTCAATGAAATTATTTTTTATTACTTTTATTTTGTAAAATTTTATTTTAAACAAATTTTGTATGAAATATTAATATTTGGTTCGTCAGATATGATGAAATATTTGTAAATATTCCAATTTCGACAAATTAACAAAATATTACGTATTTTGGACTTTTCTGTAAAACTAATGGATTTACAAGAAAAACTGTTAGAATTTAATTTATACTAAACAATTAGATTTACAATTTAGTTTTTTTAATTTTTTTTTTTTTTGTGAGATCGCTTATTTTTGAGTTAATTACTAAAAGCTAAAATTCTACCCTTTTTGGCCATTTTTCAACCCCAAGCCACTTTTTATATGTATACTTACAAATTTGGTGAGTGAGCCCGAAGAATTGCCAAAATTTAAAAAATAATGGACACTCTAATATATATATATATATATGATCAACCAAAAACTGCTCAAAGTATAGTAATTTAAATACCTGCGATCGAAAATCAAATAATAGTGTTGTAAGTAAAAAATTGGTTATAATTCATTTTGTGTGGTTGATAAAAAATAATGTAAATAAAAATGCTTGGAGATGAGATTGGGGGGCAATTACTCTACTTGCCTCAACCCATAAAAACGACACTATTTATTTCAGTTTTGCTTATTCTGATGCCAAACAATCGTCGGGAGACATTAGATATTTATTTGATATTAGAGTCAAATATGTTTTCCATTTTGCTTTAGCCAAGTGGTGATATAAGAAAATTATTCTGTTAATCGCTACCCTAATAATAACAACGTGTATCTCTAATAGTATAATTTTTAACGATAAGCAAAAAAGATACATGTTGTCTTATATAAAACTGTGTAAGACATTATTATATCAGGGTCGTAGGTGGTCTGTTTCAAACTCTTTCTGCTCTCAGGTTTTTCATCGAATTATCACAAAAAGCATATCAAACGAACGTTTATTATCTCTTTTATACTCTACTAAAATTTCGCCAATATTTATGATTCAAAAATAACATAGCAGTATTAAAATGTAGAAAAAATATTTTGAAAATTAAATTTTTTACAGTAGCACAATTATAACATACTTTTATTAATTTCAACATTGGGAGAATATTTCCAATTTTCAGTGACTATAGTTTCAATTAGATTAAAATCGGTTCGTCAAGTGCTAAGAATTTTCATGGACAGACATAAAAAGACTTACTATCACAAACCTGATACCTTCTTGACTTTGCATCGAAGCTAAAACACTTATGGATATAATCAAAACATTTTAATAAATTTCAATACTGGGTAGTAGAGTTAGTATTTGGAATTAGTACATGTACCATTGTAAGAGAAAATAAAGTAATTAGGTCCATATATTATCATGGCGTCTCAAATGAGCAAGCTTAAATTTTCAACAATTTCCGTATTATCTTTGTAACGTCTAAGAATAATATTTTAAAAGATTTATTGGATAACCCCCAAGATAAACTTGAAGTAGGTAAATCGGACATTTATTAATACAATAGGAAAGCATAGTAAAATGTTACATAAGTCAAATAAAAAGAAATATATGGGTTAGGTTTAAAAAGAGTTAAAAAAATAAAAAATCAAGAAGTTGGTAAATCTTCAGTAGCCATGGGTATCCATTAATGGTACAAGAGGATATTTTAAAGGGGTCATTTCCAAAAATATGCAATCCTTAAAAAAATTGGCTCTTGAAAAAATCAAAACGCTTGCCAAGTTAAAATCGATATGTGACTGTCTTGATTTTTTAAAAATGTTTTATCATATTATAATCTTATTATCATAAGCCTTCTAAATACATTGTAACTATTTTGGCATTTATGTCTAGTCAGGCAATGGTAATTGTATATTAATGCCGTGCTTCCATATAATAACAGTCCACTGGATGGCGTACAGGTCTATTTGTTAACATTCGTACTTTTGAAGATAAGTACTATTTATATTCTTCTTTTAAATAAAACAATTTTCCTTTAAATATTTATATATTATAAATATATTCATATATAGTTATTCATATATTACACTTATAAATCATAAAACTTGTAATCAGGATATAAATAAGGAAATTGGAGATCATATAGTTTTTGGAATAATCCATCATTTTTTTTAATTAAACACTATGCCGCGACCTCCCTGTGCTGGGTTTTTTATTTTTTAGTTATCTTGTAATGATATTATAGATATTTATTAAAATATGCATTATTTTCTATTTACCACCCATTTTATATATACAAGCGTACATATATTAGTACGCTAAAGATGTATTATAGCATAAGTATATTTTGCTTACTTTTCAAATATTACGAGTTAGTATTTTAATTTTTGATGAAATAAAAATGTTATTGTTATTTTAATGGTGTGTGTACCATGTATTGTTGCTATTGTTAATATTTTGTAGTATTCTTTGTAGAAGTTTCAAGGATGCGAATACCATCGCAAACAAAAAAACAATAGAAGAAGATTACAAGTAGTTAATTATTATTTATTTTTATTATATTTCATTTTAAAATAACTACGCCAATCAGCTTTTATAATGTTATACAAAAAAACAATTGATTTAATAAATAAACATAGCTACAAATATAAAAACATAAAAACATTATTTTACAACAATTTGAGAAACAGATATATATATATATATATAATCTTTCAATATTTGTTTATATATACAAATATATAAACGAATGTTTAAACTTATAATGATCTACGTATTCCGTAAAAGTTTCGCATTATTTTGTTCAAAAAGGACTTTTTTCAAAATTGACTGACTAAGTAGTATATAGAAAAAATCATATAGATTGTAGTTTGATCGTATAATGTTTCTGTTGTATTAACAGTTTTATAATGTAACTAAGTCCCAAGTTGCTAATTTTATCGATCTATGATATTGTTCAAAATATACTTTAGATTTATATGTTAAACGTATCAATTATATTATCAACAGGCATTATTTTATACATATATTATTCTAAACAAAAATGTTTATTAGCACTACAATTTTTAATCTCTACGTGTTGAAGATTATTTTATAATTTTTTATGTAGTTGTGTTTATTATACGGTTCCTGATTATTTTTCAAATCAACAGCATTTATATATCCAAAAAATGCATTTGGGAGAAAATTACTGACATTCTGGTAAAAATGATTTATTTGTTTTTGCAGTTTTGATGAACAGTTGTGCGGTTTATATTTTGGAATAAATAATTTCATGACTTATTTTTTATCTTTACGTTTTCGAAATACTGCACTTCATCAAATTTTATTAAGAACAATCTATCTAACAATGTACTTAAATATCCCCTTTTTAGTACCATCAAAACTAATACTTTGAGTTTTATAGTAAATAAAAATGACTTATATTTCAATGGTAAAGTCAAATTGTCAGCGAATTTATACAACCGGTTGTGACACAGATTTCTTTATGTTTTTTCTATTTAAGGTAAGAACGCATTGTACAAGATTGGAATAAAATTACTGTTTCTATTGATAGGGTCATTTCCTTTTCTTGATATTTGGAATCATCAACTTTCAACAAACATTCAAGCTCAAAGGTAGATATTAATTGTTAAAAGGTAGAACACTATCTATCATCAGCTATTGAGAGGTCCCAGTTTAAAATCCGGCTATATCTTCTTTTTTCTCGACTTTTCTCTTAAGTTTGTGAGAAAGAAATAATTTTTACAATATTTCATATTATCTTCATCGCATAAAAGGTATACCTTTCATATAATGAGGATTAAAACTATTTACCTTAATTTTTTTATTTGAAAATTTTATCAACCTAAATCTTACAATTTTGAGTTGAACGCTAACGCCGAATTGTTGTCACTTATAATTTATAATCAATGTCTTATACTATAAAGTTTTTTCAGAAATACAATACAGACAAAATAAAGGTACTTAAAGAATACTGTTAACGTTGAAAACCGTACGTCTGTCCATTGTGTTTGCGTGAGTAATAGCAGTAGCGGCTCTTTCGTGCTTCCTATTAGACTTTATTGCACATTGAATGATAAAGTCATTTGTAGCTCAAAAATTTTACACGCATTAAATTCACAATAGTTTACTTAATCTACTAAATAGATTCTATTAAATAAAGAAAAATACAAAGTTTAAAAACAACAAAAGTAATTTTTTTATAATACTTATTACTTTAAGAGAAATTATGCGGAGGCTAATATTAAAAGAATCATTTTATATATGGACGGTTTTTAAAGTTTTTAAACTTGACCATTGATTACATAAAAAATAGTAATTTTTCAATAGATCAAAAACACGAAATACTTTTATGGTGTGGTAAATGGGAATTTTCAAATTTAAATCACAATAAAAAATAATAATAAACTACTAAAAGAAACAAAATTGATGCTGCTAAAAATAATGAACATTTTCCAATATAACTGATCAATAACCAGAAATGAAAAATTGTACTTGACTATATTCTTACAAAAAACTATCCATATACTTCTATTTCTAAATTCTTTTAAATCTTTTGTCACCTTAATTGTAGTAATTTACAATCATATAAACTTTGACTTAGTCCTGTCGTCACTGAATAGTATGACATTATAATATAACATATATATTAGATGTATTGAGTATATACTCTATCGTATTGGGTTTCGTCCAAAGGAATATATAGAAGAAAAATTTTCACTATGCCCTCCAAACGAAAAAATGTTGTATCTTCACCATATAATTATTTTTGTTATGGCAGATATGATACCCATATTTTTTTCCGCAGAGGATTTTATAAAATAAGACATCACAAAGTATAAAATTTCAGTAAAAAAGTGCTTGTGACGTTTTTGTAATAATCGATTCAATTATGAATTAATTTTATAAAAACATTGATGTGTGAAATTTGTATCGTTGCCCATCATTAGTATTTAAGTAGCTTCATGAGTTTTTAAAGATAAACACTTGGTACTACATAATAATTATTGTAAATTTTATTGAAAAGAAGCTGTTGAATAAAGTAAATATATTCTACTTAACCTAAAAATAACACAAGTTATACAATGAATCGTGATTATAAAGATTTCATTTAAGTTACCGTAATAGAAATGGGTTAATTTTATCTCGTCTGATAAAGTAACACATACAGTTATAAAAGATAAGATTATAACGTAACTGTTGGATTTATAAATGTTATTTTATCAATTACAGTTCACTTTTTGAATTTTAGAAAATACTTTAGTTGAAAATTTGATAATAACTTATTTTAAATATCTTCGAAAAAAAAAAGTGGGTTTGACATTTAAATAGATTTAACACACAAAAAAATAACTGCGACCACTTTTTTAATATTCTTGTTGACGTATATATAATTGGGTACTTATAGACCTCATAGTGCAATAATAATACACTTTTTTGTCTCTAATTGCTGAGATTATAACAAAATTGTTTAAAAAACAAAACGTTTAATGCTTTAAAGAGCATGCGCACAGGCGCGTGACAGCCTAAAATGGCTGAGGGTAAAGCACTACCATAATCGTGTAGTATAGAGTAAAATTCGCACCGGGGCTTCAGTGATAGCATCATAGTCATCCGGTCGAAATGTGGTGCGTCCATTGTAGGTTATATAGCCATCTACAATCCGTTTATTCCGAATTTTTCTTGTAATTAAAATCATTTTTTTAATTGATAGCATCGCAATTGACTCTAAAAACAAGAAGTGCGATGATTGTGATTGATTAAGTTGTTAATTATTAATTATTTAAGAAGACTAATTCCTAAGTTTTTAATTGTCGTTGTAAATTGATTAGCAAAATGGTCGTGGAAGATCTTTCCAAGGCAGTTCAAATCGAAAAGTAGGTGATATTATATACTGTCACATTAAAAATAAATTTGAAATAAAGGTAATTTCTTTGAAAGTATTTAAATACGAATAATTTTATTTTTATAATTAATTTTCATTAATTTTTTTAAAGAACTATATTAAACCACGAACTTCATCGATGAAAACCGCGAATGTGAAAGTATAACATTAATACTTTGGAAAGAATTAACTATTCAAACTCTAAAATATTGTTGAATAATTAGTCTATAATAGATTTTCATTATAAAATTTTGTCAATTCTAACTCATTATCAAAGTAAATAAAATATTCTTTTACAAGAATATATATTACTTTTTTATCTGTAGTCGAAATTGAATTCACAATTTCCAATCTTACACTATTAATCATTTCTAAAATCAATGGTTTTTGCGACTATGCTTACTATTTTGAGCTTCATATTTTTTTCTTGAGAAATGTAAGAATATTGTTTTAGCAGAATAAAAATATCAACCATTATCCTATTTTTTAAGACTTGTGTAATTCAATGTAATACTAATAATAACTATATTAATAAAATAAAATATTAATAAATTGTATTATATGTTTCATGTTTCACTAGTAAGCCAATTATTCAAGATAGCCTTTTAATATATTTAAATCTCATGTAAACTAATTTAAATTAAGCGCCAAAAAACGTATTTTCTTTACAGTTTACAAAATTTCTAGTATATATATTTATAAAAATTTGTGCAGTATTCATACAATACTGAACATATTAGTGTTAATTAAATATTAATAATAATATATTAGTTATGTTAGTGAGAAGGTCAAAATAGTAAATTTTTAAAAATCAAAACACACAAAATATTTTAAGCTAATGATAAATATGACTTACCGATTTCAAATAACTCTATAGTAATAACTAATTTATTCATAAGATAAAAGTAACAACCCTGAACGAGGATGAAATTGTTCTAATAAAATTCTTTGAAAAAATAAAATTTAATTTGGCTACTTACTTCTTATATGTCAAAATGATATTTTAAAATGACAAGTTTTGAAAAATATCTTTTAATCAAAGTTTTAGCAAAAAAATCAGTAGTTACATTCATGACTCAACATAAATTCAAATTTGATTGTGATTACAATCTAGTCAAAAATATTTTAACTCGATTATTATTTTCGCATCTATGCTAGATGCGTTGATGATTGAGGATTAAAATGTACAATATTTACTGAAGTTTAATTATACTTTAAATAATGTGATAAACTTTCTCTTAACAATGATCATCAGTAAGTTATTTATTTACTAATAATTATGAGATAACTTAAAATTATTTTGTATAAAATCTGAAACATAAAATAAATTTTAATGATTTTCTTGACTATATCAGTCATATTGTACTTGAAACTTACTAATTTATTTTAATTATAAGAATTTAGATGATGTTTTTTAATATTCGTGAACAAATAGCAAATTTAACTAATAATATATTAGTATCAAAGCCCGTTTTTCTTAAAGTATTTTTACCTGGTTTATACTATGGTAGGTCATATCTGTGCCTGATATGTAATGTTAACTATCAGATAGTTTCTTATTTGTTTAAATCAACAAAACATACAATTTTAATTAGGCATACCAGAGCTTCTGCAGATTTTATGATAATTTTGATATGCATGCATAAACTAGAATAGTGTTATGAACATTGTAATTAGTCTCATTATTTTGAATTCAATAAGATAACTACAAAATTAAAATATATGTTTAGGTTAAAATAATGAAATACAATATGGTATTAATATTTATATCACGTTTAAATTTTCATTTTTATAAATATTTATATAAGTATAAATTCCCAAATAAAAATAAACTATTCTTCATTCAGACACCAATAAAATTTCCATTAATACATTATATTATACTTGTATTATAGTTGTGTTTTATATTACGTTTTATCCTAGTATTAAACTAATAATGCAAATATTAATAAGTCAATTATAATTATTACTTATTAATTAATACGTTATAATTTATAATTATAAAGAGAAAACTAGAGATTAAGAATACGCTTAAAAAATTCATTATGTTATCTTATATCAATGCGTATTTGCTTTGATGCTAAGCTGAGAATGAATATATTTATTCGAACATTAATAACTGTAATTGAATACTTCTGTCATAGTAGGTAATTACGAATAGATCGAATTAACTAAATGTCTTTACAAACAAACATATCATATAGCATGTTTCTATTAAATAAGTCAAGGGCAATGAAATATGATTTTCTTTATATAACAACATTATCATATAAAAAAACAAAATCAAATAATGTTCGTATTAGTTTTTATCGTGTAAATAAACAAGGAGAAACCTACACGCACAATAAAAATTTGCGTTATGCTCAATGCATTTTTATGCATTGTTAGCAACAAGTCTTGTAATTTTTTAAAGAATATTTATAACGAATGCAAAGATTGTTTTATTTTATTATTTCCTGTTCATTTATCGCTTAAAAAAAATTAGAACGACTTGTTATATGTGCAAACTTTCTATATCTTTTAAAGAAGTCGTTTAATCATTTTTAAACCTATACATTTTAAAAATTATGAAATTGAGTGATGAATAAATTCCATATGAAAAATTAAAAAGAGAGTATACGCATAAATTATGATATAATAATATTTAATGAGATAATATTGATTCTTTGCCATAAATATCATACTTTTTACTTTTAATAATGTCTATGATGAATCAAAGAGATAATAAATAGTACAATAAAATGGAATGGAATGGAAGATAATAAAATGATGGTAATAATATGGGATTGCAGTTAGTATAAAGTGGCTGGACATATAGGGGTCATAGTCAAATAAATAAAAATGTCCAAGATTATATTTATAAGTCAAAAAGTAAATATTCATTTATTAATTTAACATAACTATAAATTAAAATTTTTTATTAACTATGAAGAGTGGTCGTCGATTTTTTAACAAATCTAATAACTTTTGATCTACTACATACTTTTAATTTCTGTTTTTCTTTAAAAACGTGTTTATTTTTAATAAATAATAATTAATTTAATTTAACAATTTTAACAGTATTTTTTTTTCTTCAAAATAGCTGTTTTCTAGATCTTTATACTTAATAAGTACTCGTCTTAATATTGTAATTGACCCATTCAAATTTTTTTTTACTATTTTAAACAAATATTAATAGTTTATAGTCTAATAATATAATAGTTATTACATTGGTCAAAATATTGTGAATCGCTTTGTACATGAGATTGAAAGTTATTAAAAGCGATAACTATTCAGACATTGTAAATAAGTATATTTTCTGAAGTCGTTCATTGTGTCTACCCAACGAACAGATATATTAATATGCAATATGAATAGATTGATAATAACACACCACTTGTTGGGAATTGTATAATCTTGATAAAAAGTCAATACTTACTTAATTTTTCAATTGTTTTAGAATGCGGTATCTGCCCAGGCAAAAGTACCCTAGCAGTTCTTTAGAGTTGTCATCTTTTCCGGACTCCACCCATGGGCATGACTTTAATCAAGGCCATAGTCGAGTAGTCATGACCAGGAAAACAGAACGCCGGATATACGTAGCTCCAACAAAATCGGGACAGGTACATATTAATTTAAGAAAAACAATACATTTATAGTTGCTATTCTATTTGAAGCATCAACCGACAAACATATTTTCATACTATGAGATAGTTTATAATTTAGATGTATAATAGTATACATTAACAGCAAAATGTAACAATAAAAATATACATTACAACCTATCATGTTTCAGTTAAAAATTTAAAGTAAATACGTTTTCATAATTTTTTGATCGCTGTCGTAACAAAATGTCTGTATTCAATATGATTTTGCCGTCCCTGTATATAAAATTTTCTTCAGAAGAACAATTTCATCTTATTTGAATATCTTTTTCAATATCCTTCAAATCATGACGTAATAACTTATATGATCCTGTTTTAAAATAATTAAAAAATAATTTCTTTTAATGTTAAAGATGTCCACATAAACAATTTGTGTCAAGGGTCGAGTTTCAATTAATTAACCCAAATTTACGACATGTGTTTTCGTCTACTACAGTTTAGTATTTCAATTGAAGTTCCTATTTATAATTGTTATTATTTAATTTCTATTCAAAAATTAAAATGCCATTTATACATAAAAATAATTATCTCTCAATAGCATAACTTTCTGAAACTGTTATTGTCCAATTTTATTTAAATAGTTCTTGAGCTTGAAAATATAGTCTATGTATTAATTTATGTTTCATGTTTTTAAATTTAATTTTTCGATGAATTAAAAAAAAAATGTTGAATCTTAGTAATTTAATTTTAGGTTCCCAAAATTGAAACGCTTACTAAGGAAACTGTACAAACATTTCGAGGTAATAAAACTGAGAGGAAAATAACGTCTGAAACGAAAAATATTGAAAATACTATCAACAGCAAGTTAGGTATGAGATTTAGATAAGGCAATGTTGCTGATTATGATACGCCATTAAAATGTTTAATGAAATAAAAACCATTTGGCTACAGCGTGACATACAAATTCAAAGCGTGTGATGTTTTTCACACACTAGTTAATTTCTTATTTTCATTCAATAATAATGTAACAAATATATTTTATAAGGCAAGACTTGTTCAACTGTTATTACTTCAACAAGTCTTGCATTTTAAAGACTTATATGTCGATATTTAAATTTTTTAATTCTAGATCATTTTTGTCTTTTCAGACGGATCCATAGACGACTTCCTGCCGTCACTGTCTTCCAGATCTTCGCGGTCGTCCACTTCGTCGCCTGAATTGAAAACGTCGTTTTACAAACAGGTATATGGTTATACTACTAAGTATCACAAAGGATATATATACTATTTAATAAATGAATGTTAACGATACTTATAACATAAATAATATGTCTATATTATTTTGGCGTGTTAAATAATTATTAAGTACAATAATATGTAATGTAATTGGTTTATTTATTTTATTTAATTAATGAAGGGATCGGTTTGGTCTAGTGGGTAAAAACGTAAGTTTCGGCGCATGGGGTCCCGGGTTCGATCCTCTAAGGTACCAATGAGATTTTTTTTGTAATTTTCTCATTGGAAATATCGGGTCTCTGATGCATGCCGAACATAATACCCGCCCCGTCCATTAATTAATATTAATGATAATATAATTGAAATAATTTTTATTAGCTAGATTTAATAAAATTGATCACCACTGCGGTCATGAACTAGGATATCTTAGTTCATAATTGCGATTAAAAAATCAATGGTATAAAATATTGATGACATTTTGGATTATATGAATATAATCACATTGTATTATCATGTTACAATTACTACTATAGAATGGATTAGATTTATTTTCTGTATATTATTATAATCATAGTATAATAATAATAAATATATAATCTTCTAATTAAATTATATTTTAATTGACTTAACTATAATGTAATGATTTTATTTAGCAAAATTTATTTTTGAAAATATTATTGTTTAAAATTTCCAGGTTAACTCACAGTTTTCCTAAATCTCACACAAAAATTAAAATCCCATAATTTAGGAATAAATCCCTTGAGTTATTATCCCTGATATAGATGATAACGTGATGTGCGGCTGAAGGAAACACGATAGCATGTAAATGTAAATTCATTTGTTTTAAGATGAATTTTTTAAACCCTGCATAAAAAAAATTGTAAATTTTATTTCATAAAATGTTTTTTAATTATTGATTATTTAGTTTTGTCATAAATTTTAAAAGAAAAGTTCACTGTTGATGAATTTGAACTAGTTCATTTTAAGATCACTGTATGCATATTCCTCATATATAAACTTAATTAATAATACTCACAATTTTAATACAATTATTATTTTGTTAATTTTTTTTTTAATAACTATTGCATTCTTATACAGCGTTTAATGCATAATCTTATTATTTATTTTTAATAAAAATTGTTATCGTCTTACCAATTTTTTTGGTAAAAAATGGGCTAAAAAAACCATATTGAAAATTAAAAAAAAATTATAATAGACTAGTTTTTTAATAATACTTTCTGAGATATTAGCATTTGAAAATTTAGTAAAGGAACTATGGTAGAGTTCAGTGACGCTTTATTTTTACTATGACGCATAAATAAGACATCTACGTAGAATACTTTACTCGCCTATAACTAAAAATTATTAAGAGTTATTAAAGATGTCATAATCTGGCGGGACACTCTGCATATATATATATATCCGAGTTAGAACAGTCGCTTATTCAATAAGTGTTTTTTAAATAATAGAGAAAACTAGAATTTTCAGAAAATTGTTTAATATCTACTACAATCGAACCAATATTCTATACAATGCGTTGAAAACTGTTTTACAATAACATGATCACTCTCACTTTCAAGCAGCAATATTATAAATAGCTCTATAAGCACATATTATATTATCACTATTATATTATGATGGACATAAACAGAAAGTGACAATTAGACAACGCTAACAGATGATTATGGCAGCAAGTGTATCGCATGGGAAAGTAACTGACAAGTTGTTGTGCACGCGCGTTTAAATATCACAAAACACATATTATGTTTTATGTATTTAGATATTGAGACATTTTGAGACCATTTGATAATGATTCTATAAAATCGGTATTTCTATTTTTTTTTTTACTGAAAGTTGAAATACGCATGGTTAAACAATTTTAATGAGCTCCGTGGCTTACAGTTTAAAGCAAAACTTGATATGCTGACAATTAAAATGTATAAAACACAAATAAGGTCGACATACTGCTATGTACAAAATATGATTGTAAATTAAACTATTTAAGGATTATCGCATTATGTTTTTTATCATATTAATTAAGAACAAAAACCAAAGGAGATAACAAAATGTGTCACCGTTCGTCTTTTTTATATAACTTATATTTAGTAATTATACATGTAGTAATAAATACTAAAATAAGTAATTTGTAATTATGTATAGCTTGATAATTATGTTAAGTTTAGACATTATACATGACCATTACAATAATAATTCAGTCCAATATAAAACAATAAAAAAATATTTAAAAACAGTTAAAAGTAAATCATGAACAGATATGCCATCAAATGGACCAACTTAGGGCAGTTTAATATTTACAGTATTCAACATTTAAAATTTGTAAACAAATATTTTGTGTTTCTTAATAATACTTATAAATATTTTACTAGTGCTGTAGATTTAAACTATTAAAATGATAATGAATTATAGACTTAAACCGTTTGACGAAACTCATTTAAAATTGATCATTAAATCACAAGACCTGCGCTCAAGAAGAATGATAAAAGAGTGTAATTGATAGAAATATTATGGGAGTTGTGTATTAATATGTTAGAGGGAGTGTTTCAATCAGATGAAAAACTTATGTGATTTAAAAGAGTTAGAAGAAGAGGCAAATTGCTTGCCTTTATTTATAGTTTTCATAGTGGCCTACATAAAATTTAATACTCCCCCGATTAGCATGTGTGTTTAAATTTCAATTAGTCCTTTTAAATACTAATAACATATACTATAATTTAAATAATATTTATATCAGTAAATGTGGACATGTATTATAATTTATAAATTGGTATGTTTTAGAAATGTGCGACATTAGGTAAGTATCAAAAAAAGATACTCATCGATACCAATACGTTTGTACAAGAATGTTTAGATGCACACAATTATTATAGAAAAAAACACTTGGCTCCTTCGATGAGTTTAAGCAAAAAAGTAAGTTGTAAATTTAAGTTAATTGGGTTTAGTAATATTTTTAAAAGAATAATTATTACTTTTTAGAATGTGTAATTAAATCTGGATTTATATTCATCAATAATTTTTGTTGAGTTATTCTATATATATATTTATATATATATCATTAACTAGTATAAATTTTTATTAACATGTTTGAAAACTTAGAAATGTGTACCAACTGAGGTTATAATGTTAAGTGGGGCTATTCTCTTCTAAAGGGGGAAATATTTTCCGTTTTATAAGACAAAACATATTTCTATGCTACAGTATATTCCACAATTAGCACACACTTGGGTCCTTTTAAAATGACTAAAAGAAAATTTATAAATCCTGATAGTAGTAGTGAAATAGAACATTTCTAGGTTTATACGAACACACAATTGATTTTTAATTTCTTTAAAAAATTTCACATTTTATTTATTTTTGTCCAAGTATTAAGATAGAAGAAAATATTAAGTTATTTGTTGACAAACATTTTTATTTTATTAGGAAACATTATAATTTTTGATATTGCAGTATAATTTTGTTTTTTCAAATAGGCACATTGTTTATCTTAAGGCTTGGTTAATGCACTGTTCACTTATAACAAAACAATATGTGTATGTTCATAAATTAGTCGTATTTTAAAATTGTATAAGATTTTGTGATAATATATTTGTAACAGTGGCAAAAAAATATATAAACGTGACTGCATTGCTTTCACCTCTTTGCACTCGCACGACTTTAGTTGTATTAATTTTCAATCGTACTTTTTATTACACAAATAATTTATTTTATTTTTTAATAATTATGGTTGAAAGTGCTTTGTTATTTTGACGATGGTAAAAGAGTCCTTAAAACGTCGTGATTCTGTTCAGTATCCATGAATATAATTAGGTTTTGTTCAGTCAATGCCTACATTTAGAGATTGATTTTGATCTTTGTCGGCTGATGTTAATATATATTTACCATTCTTATAACGAGCTAAACTAGAGCGTATGATAATTTAAATTGTTAATAGTCTCGAGTTGAGATAAAAGAGAGGAAATTTATTTGCATTTGTTTCTTTTTTCTATCAAGTGAGAAGCCTATTTAAAATTCTTTGGAACTTAATTTCTTCTTGTATAGGTATAAATATATTATTCATAATAATTTTAGTTATTCCTTCAGTTTAACTTTTAAAATGAAGGTGATTTAAGCAGATTCGCTTTAATTGATTTATACTGACATATTTTCCCTATTAGAGTGTGATACGTTACCATGTTTTCCTCTACCGCACATTTATCAATTTATTAACCTATATGGAAGTGTATTGGAATGTATATCATAAGTGCACGATACCCTAGTGATAATATAGGATATTTTTTGTACAGAAACCAATTGTCATGTGTACATAAATAAAGTATAATAAAATAATCAATGTTGTCATTAGGAAAGTATAAAAAATCACTTCAATAAATGTTGAATTTGATTTTAAATTTAAATAACACGCAAGCTATATATTTTAAAAGCAATTTAAGTAATTATTTTTAAATATTTAAACGTTCACCAGAAATTGATTAATCCATTACACGGACAGTAAAAGGTAAATTTTCTCTAAGAAGAGGAGAAATGAGTCTATCTATTTTCTCTTATCTGACGATTCATAAAATCTACGACTGTCATTTCAACACATGGAATTCTCAATTAACAATTATTAATTATTCTTATAATAATATTTCTAAAAATTATTATTATTAACATTTTAAGAGTATAATTAATATAATCTTACTATACAATCAGTATCTTACCCAGTGTTCTAGTTTAGAAAAAAATCGAGTGACTGGTATTCCCTTGTGGTAAGCATTCCCCTAATAATCATATTTTACAACTAATCTGTCAGTACCAATATTAGAAAATTGACAAAGCATTTGAGTGTTATAAGATGTCTATATGATTATTATTCATAAACTTATAAATTTAATTTAATTTTATGTAATAAAATATCTATTGATGTATCAAGGTAAATTAGATAGGCAACTCAAGTATCAAAAGTGTGTTTAACATAATATGGTATTTTTTTTTTTATTTGAATGAAAGTGTTGATATATACATAAATAGTATAAATTATTTGACAAGAAAGCATCAAAGTTTTTCTAGAAATTTTAATGTTTGTTTAGCCCTTTTTGTTATATAGTTTTATAGCCGCTGTTCATCAACGCACAGGGACATAATCGAATACAAAATATCGCTTACCACTAAATCTTTCTAAATCGTCACTGAATCTCATATTTATTGTAAAAAAATTGTAAAGTGTATAGTCGAATCAAATGTCTATTAATTACTTATTTAACGTACCACCATGGATTCGTAACACATGTAAACATAATTTTTAATTTATGTTTGGTTTATTGTAAAAGAACTTATTTGCCTTTTTTGCGTAGTAAATATTATTATTATTATTATTTAGCTACCAGTTGTCATTTTTATTATAAGCCAACGATGACTATATACTACATTTTTTAAATGTTTTTAGTTATGCAAGTATGCTGAAGAATGGGCCAAATATTTAAGTATAAAAGGAGTTTTAGATCATAGACCATCATCACCTTATGGTGAAAATTTATTTTGTTGTTGGACATCATTGCCAACTTATAGAGTCGATGGCAAAGAACCTGTGGACAGTTGGTACGAAGAAATTAAATTCCATCCATTTGGTCGAGAACCAACTACTCTAAAATCAGGTAGGTAGTATATGTACGGTGTACAACAGTGGAGTATTATTAAGATCTTAAAATATTAAGTTTTTGAAATTTTTAATATAAAATTTTAAAACAAATAAACCTATATAATTATTAAAAACTGGGACCATAGATTTTAATAAGTTTCAGATTCTATAAAGTCATTTTAGAGTACCGATTCTAACTTATAAAAATGAATTTAATCATAGGCTAGAGCGTTTTTAGGATTTTGTCTTGGGGGATTTGTATAAATTTCTTCATTATCTTCTCCAAAATTTCAAATTACATTTATTTTGGATGTAGTAGATTTCTCTCCTTCATATATCATCATAAGAATGTTTATGTCCTAAGTGAATTACATAAGAAGTTATTTAACTTAAGATGGAAAAAGCCTGAGCTCTCTCTGAAAATTTAAAAAACTACATATATGAATATTTAAAAATATTTTTTGGGAAAGAGAAAATTAAGTTTAACTCTCATATTGCTAAAAAAACCTACCCTACACTTATGAGAAGGAAGAGAGTCACTAAAACATAGTTGCACAAGTTATTTAGTACAATTTCTTTTTACTGAGTAATAAAAAATATAACGATACGATACAAGTCGTTGTACGAACCGTTAAGAATATTCAATTTTTAAAGATACTGATTTGTATATCAATAAAAATTCCTAATCCAGTTCGGATTTTACATATTTAAAAGGTTCTGGTTCAAGAACCGATTTTTAGGTTATGTTCAGTCTTTAGTAAAAATAAATACAAAATAAAAATAGAATTATCAGAAAAATCCTGCATTTTTTGTAGGCCATTTCACACAAGTTATATGGATGAGTAGTAAAGAAGTTGGTGTCGGCGTTGCATCAGGGCGTTCTGGTCAAGTATTTGTAGTGGCTTGCTATGATCCACCTGGAAATTTTCTCGGTCAATTTAGGGAAAATGTACCACCACCAGGGTATGAATTTTAATTTGCTTTAAAGTTAATTTTAATTTAATTTAATTTTTTTGTGTGACGTATATTAATTATATTTTTTCAACTATTATTTTTATTTATTTATGTTATGCCATAAAAACTGAATAAGTATGTTGTATCTCTTGGTAACCCTTAGATTTTCGAGCCACCCGCTAATATGTTATTTTTAATAAAGATGTTTATGTAATATATATTAACAGCTTTGTAAAATAAATTAAATACATAACAATTATGATACGTTATGTATTAGTATAATGCTCTAATATTCAAACTTGCAATAAATTTAGTGGATTCAAAAATGAACAACACATATCAAAGATTTTGCAGCCAGTTTATACTGATGAGCAATTGTACAATGACAGTTTAAAGTTTCACAATGAGTACCGATCAAAACATGGTTCAGGACCATTAAAACTAAATAAAATGGTGAGTTTAATATTCTTTTCAAATTTTTATTTAACCTAAAATAATAAAAATTATTTTTAAAAAATATTTTATTTCACAATTCTTTCGATCTATGTTCGTACAAATTTTTTATTCTACTTTCATTAAATGATTGTTAATTATTGAATACTAATTCATAAATGTAATTTATGCAATTAAAGTTTTGATTACCTAACAAACGTTAACCGCTGATTCGGTCTAAAAGTTTTAACATAGTAACGCAGAAGTATAAACGGAAGGTAAAATTATATTCATATAGATAATTTAATATTTTGTAAGAGTATACGTTGGATAGGTCACAACGGATAATAATTCGGTCTCTTACATGGCGCCATAAAAAGAAAATGAAAGTCCTCAATGTACTAGGCGAGACTTGACGGACTTCTTTCAGACTTGTCGGACCACAGAATAATTGTTTAAAATAAAAAAAGTAAAAAAAAAATTAATAATGTTTTTAAATTTTATTATCATAAATAAAATAAGCTAATACTAAACTGAAGAATAGAAAATGTTTTCATCCATTCCATGTGAAAATAATATTAAATATAGAAACAACTGTAAACTATAAAATAGTTAGAGATGTAACTGATGTGCGTTGATTCGTTGACAGTTGAAGTATATCAAAACCTCGTGATAAGTTGTTGCAGAACTATGATTAACTTGTGATGACCTTATACAAGGCTGTTGTCTGTACCTTATAAAATAGGGGTAGATGATTTTTGAAGGGAAAGAAATATAAAATACACGAGTCCATTGAAGATAGAACAGGCAATAAAAAGAGTTTGTTATTAGGTTAAATTGAAAGGAATTTATTAAAAAAAAAAAACAATTTAAGTAATACAAAGCAGAATATCGAATGATCAAAACGACAATTGCAATTAAAGAGAAAAGAAATAAAAATCAGATATTACTAAAAAAAAAATTATTACACCAACACATTATATTCTAATATTTAATAAACAATTGCTCTGATCAGACCTTAATACACACGCGACGTTCCGACTTTTGGTTAAAATCTGATAAATCCATCGAAATTTGACCCAGTGGTTCGATGACAACATTTTTGACAGTCTTCAGAGGTAGAGGTCAACGAAATTTTGAAACAGTACCGAAAATTATCAAAGATATTCTTCAATCAATATTTATCATCAGGGGACAATGTAGATGGTGAGCAGTGCAAATAACTTTTAAAAGGGGAAAAGAATTTTTAAAAAAAATTTAATATTTGTTAATCAATTAATGTATTTAAAACAACAATTACGAAACAGTCAAATGTTACATTTTGCCTTATCTTTAAATGGGAAAGTAAATAATTACATTTTATTTGTACAGATATATTTTACTAAGTAGGTTTGGTGGAAACTTAAAGTTAAAATTTTTTAATTTAGTTGTTTTGATTGTCACACAAATTATTAACCAAGCATATTTATGAATAAAATAAATGTATACACTATCACTTTTTCGCATATAATTTCGTGCTACTGTAAATACAATTCATTTTTTATGAATTATATACATTAAATTATTGATGATAATCTATGAAGATTAATATCAATATTTTTATAGTACATCAGTTTATCAATTCATTGAACATTATATAGTAAACTGTAAATGATGTTAAGTTTACTAAAGTTATTCTTCATATTTTCTTTCTTGTTCTACTTAAGCTGTTATAAAAATATTGTCAGTTTTATACAGTATGTGTGTGTAAAGGCCAAGTTATCAATTTTAAATATTAACACCCCTCTTTTTAATCTTTAAATCGACAAATTAAAGAAGGGTCCAAACTCAACCCAATCAAACCTTTTATTTTAGATTTTGTATAATACGACCACTACCTGTTCCTTAATTTAAAGAATATTTAGCCAAAATACAATTCAGTTCAGACAAAGAATAAAAAGATGAGATACAACGCTTTCTTATTTAGTAGGAAGATGGTATGATATATATATATATACAGAGGAATAAAAAACTAATACAGCTTGTTAAATAGTGTATTGATTGCTTCAATAAAAATGATAAAAAAATTATGATGATACCAAGTTTAAAATTATGTGTGCAGGTGTTCCATAATGTTTTGACATACTATTATTATGGAAAATTGTTAAAAAATCGTAGAATAGATTGTATTTATTCATTGGAATAGAGCTGTTGTCTAGTAAACAGAAAATTATCTAAGAGACGTTAATTTAAGGCTTACTTTCGTGTATAATATAATAAAATTTTTGGGTTTGTTATTTTTCAGCTATGTCGAAATGCATTATCATGGGCAATGACTTTAGCCAAGGAAGATAAATTTATGCATCAACCAGACAATCCTTTCGGAGAAAATCTTTTTAGTATATGGTCATCAAACCAAGCAACTGCCAAAGATGCAGTTATTAATTGGTATAAAGAAGGCAAAAATTATGACTACACTAGAGAGCCCAGAATTTTAAAATCAGGTTAATAAAAATTTTATGAGAAAATGCAGGTTTAAGTTTAATTTATGAAAATTGAGTCTATATAAGATACAGATTTTTGATTAAAAGTGGTATCTAATATTATTTTAGTAAAAAATTAATATTTTATTTTGAAAAAAATAAAATAATGAATTTTTTTATAATTCAAAATACACTTAGACAAAAACAATTATCAGGAAAAGAAATGGGACATAATTCCATTTGTCGTTAATCCCTCTAATTAGAGTCTCTTGGGTCACATTTGTGACATTATCAAGCATTAAGGGTGCTGTAGGTACTTAGCTTCCTTAAGTGAAAAATTATGACCCCCAATTACTTTGAGTGTCTCTAATGAATCGGTTAGTGGAAAAACAGTACTAGTCCAAAAAGTTAAATTTGAAATGATCAAGTTTTAAAGTTTAAAAATTCTGTATGCAGTAACTTATAGACTGTAAAAAACCAGGAAATTTTATAGCCGCTTTCACAAAGTTCCTAATGACTTTAGTTAGTTTTGAAAAATTATAATATTGCAATAATACGAAGTATCATTATTTATAATATATTATTATTATAACGAAACCCAACCAGCCTGAGTAGTACTCTAGTAGTTCATTTGATGCTTTAATTTCGAAGTAAAGAAAATTAAATAGGTCGCTGTTCATCCTGTATTTCTTCATTTTGAACCAAATTTTTAAACATAGCTATGAGCTTGATATAAATGAAGGCCCGTTTCATCAAAGATCCAATGTAAATAACGTGTTTATATTGATGTCTAGAAGAGAGAGAGTTGGCAGGATTACAACTAGTAGGCCTATATCGTCTTCTATTATTACCAATTGCATCAATAATTTGAGTTATTCTATTTGCTACATATGTTTACCATTGAGACGGAATTCTTTGAATCCAGACAAGAACTACGGTGGCATCGCATCAATAATAAACGTTTTTTTCTTCCATATTCATTTAATATCTGATTTGATAGTAAAGTTAGGACCAGCTAATTGATATTGTACACCTAGTGTACATTTCCGATTTGAAATATCAAATATCTAATTTGGTAATTTAATTATCATTTGCAGTAGAATATATCAATCAATACATAATGATTATTTAAAACAATAAAACGTCACTTGTACGATGACTGATACTGATGGCCATTCAGCTGAGTTAATGCTTTCTTCTTTAACTCCACTTATCAGTAGCTTAATTAATTTTTTTTCAATATTCAAGCACTTCTCGTATTTTAAAATATCACATCTTCTACGATAAAATATTTAAGTGATTAATTGTCCAGCGCATGTCTGCAAAGGACACCATTTTCCATATCTACCCAATCAGTTGACAATAATATTTGTTTTGATACACTGTGTTACTAATTTGTCCATTGATATTTGAACTAGAAGTAGAGACAATAGCTGTATTAGTCACAGCTAATTGTAGTGTGCTATTTGCCGAAGAAACTGCTTTTGCAGAACTTTCAGAGTTAGGTTTTGCTAACTTTTTTTCGTGTGGTAAATAATGAAGTAGTGAATTATGATGATTTTTGCAATAACGACAAGGTTAATGGAAATATATAAATTTAATACCAATAAAGAAAAAATGAAGGAAAACCTTTTTGTCGCATTACAACTTTACTTAAGTTAAATGTAAAATATTATACTACAAGAATATTTATATAATTTACACTTATTTAAAAAAAATAGTTATAACAAATTTTCCACTGTATAATAAATTGATAATTTTTATGAGGATAGACACAAGTTATATTTCAGTATTTTTTTTTTATGTATCAATTTCTTTGGACATTTTATGCTCTTTTAAATAATTACACTATCATTCAAATTCGGAGATTTTTTTTCATTTTATTTTGAAATGTGTTTGATGATAATTTAATAATAGTGATACTTTATTACATATTTGAAATTTTAGTTAATTATATTTTTCTTCACTTATTCAATTTTTTTAATAATTACGTTTTTGTTTTGATACAGGTCATTTTACTCAACTCGTTTGGAAAGGATCAAAATCCATGGGCATTGCAATGGTCAAAGGAAAGTCTGGTAGAATTGTAATAGTGGCAAATTATGATCCTCCTGGGAATATAATGGGACAATTTACGGCGAACGTTTTGAAACCAATTTAATTTATGTAAAAAATTATTGTTATTTAGTATATAGTATTAAAATCATAATACTTACATTCCTATTGAAAAAAGACTCATTTCAAAACTAAATTTTTCTTATTTCTCTATTATTTAACATACTTTAGTTAATTTATTAGATAATATCATTATATTTGTATATTAATTAATTATTTTTCGTAAAATATGAAAAGAAATTAATTTATTTTATTTAATGTTTTATAAACAATTAAATATAACTTGAATTTTTTTTCTAAATAAATAGTTAGGACAATTTAATTGATGTCAGTTTTTATATGTATGATTAAGATAGCATTATACATTATAACAATGTTATAGTGATATACCTAAAATTAGTAAAGTAAAACTATTGTAGCTTGTTTTAATTCGCTAAAAAATTTCACTTTAATGTGTATAATTATTACATATTATAATTTTGTATTAAAGTGTATGCCAATTTTACACTAGGAAAGCAAACTATCTAACAGTGATTTAAATGAGTAAGTGTACAAGTATAAAAAAAAAAAATTTAACACAATTTTTAATTAAATATAGTACATAAGTTAGGGTATTTTTTAGTTATTGTTAAAGGATATTTTTCTTTTTAAGAAATGTTAAGGCCAAAGTTGTTTTTATAGGCGTACAAAAAAATCAGAAAAATTTCAGGTTGATTAGACAAGTTTAACTTGTGCCTATTTGGGGTTGAAAATTAGCCATTTAGGGTAGTTTTTTTTTTCATTTAACTCGTAATCAAACGAAAAAAGAACAGAATATAAAAATTTAATTAAGAAAATAAATAATATAGATCTCATGACTTTGTAATAATTGATTTACTTATTTTATTATGATTTAATTTAATAAAATAATGTCATTACGTAAACATTTCAGGTTGCCAAGATTCAATTACTGACTGGCATAATTTTTTTTTACTAAGTATTTTGTTACAAGTTTTGTGAGTTTTTCTGTTATATAAACACTATATAAATATCATACTTTAAGAATTGTTCATTAATCAAAGACTTGACATACAAAATGAAGACCCTAGTCCACAAAGAGTACAAGTGACAAATTCAATATTTGGAGATATATATGCCAAATATTGAATTTGTCACTTGTACCCTTTTTGAACTAGGGTCTTCTAATGGACAATTACACAATCTTTTAACTTCTATGGTCTTATAGGTCAAAATTCATTTTGAAATGTATATCTTGTACAGATCAGTGTCTGTTTATATAGTAACATGACAATCACTTTTCCGTTGGTTTGTAGTTTGTCTGCTACAATTTATGTAAGTCACTCATTTGGATGGCTTTTGGACTTTTTTCATACTCTGTTTACTGTTAATCGGATATGATATCCGATTAACAGTAAACTGGCATGATGCCAGTGGAGTTTCTTAAATTTGTACGGTGCACAGTTTTTTTTATAAATAATTTGTTTATATATAATTTAATAAGTTTTGTTTCTACAAACAAACGTCAAAAATTATCACGACTAAGCTAAATCTAGCTAAGAACAATATGCCCTAGAATTGGAACTGGTTTTATTTTCATCTAATGCCAAGTACAATAAAATGTATCAAAAATTTCCATAGCTTTTTTCTCGGCGTTATTTCAATACAAATGGGCATTTTATCAAAGTATCCTCGCTACTGATGTCTTTAAAATTGTCGATTTTGCGGGGTGGAAAATGCAGATCGAAAAATTACAAATCAGTAACCACTAGCAAAGGTCATTTTTCAGAGTGTCTGTTAGCTTAAAAACACTGCATTTTTATGTTTAGAAGACGAAATACATTTCATAAAAATTATTTTATCGAACGATTCCGACTTTTTCTTGGAGAAATTTGACGGGTATCAATAATATTCAGTATTCTCCATAGACGGCAGGAATCCGTTACAGAACACTAAAATGTGACACAGATAATTCTAGTGTCAATAAATGTTATAAATATAATTTAGGTAACACAAACGCACAATATGTCTAAATAATAAATGCTACGGCACTGGCCGCCGAAAGGAAAACAAAGAAATTTAAATAAATAAATATACATATATTTATTTAAAATTAAACAAAAAGGAAAAAATGAAATACGTATGACCAGTGCCGGAGCAAACGTCGGGCCCCGCGGTGGCTTGGTTTAATTTGCCTTTTTTGTCGGTTGAGCAAAAAAAAAAGATCTAAAAAAAAATTAAAAAATTTCAACCCAGAAATAGAGATAACTACCGGGGCCAACTTGCCCCGAGCCTCGAAAAACGTATGACTTTTTCTAATAGACACCCAAGTACCTTTCAATGTACGACACGTGATCGACGGATAGCGTTAGTTCGCGTAGGACTTCAAAGGCAAGCGGAGTGTTCACCGCTAGCGGTCCAGTAGATACCAACAGTATCAAACAGTAGACAAACCCAACCAGTAGATAGATGAGTAGTTTTGTACTCAAATCAGGTTGGGTTGGCGATGTAAATAAGGCGGCTGACGAAAAGACGAAGTGAACGTATCGCAAAATATACGGTACCGTGTCAAATGTTGATAGATATGTTTTAATAGATTGTTGTGCGAGTGATGCACTTTTTATCTGTTTAGCCAACGCAATTTGATATAAACACGAGTCCGAAGTTATCAAACGCGCTTTAATGTCCCCAGCTGTTAAGTGATGAGGCTATGACAGTCTGTGTGATGAACTTGAAACAGGTACTCGTTTACCGTGTGTCGGATAAACTTTGTTTTGCCAAATACGTTGGTGAAAAGCAAAAGGCCTTATTTTTTTATTAGTATTTTCACGGCAACTAGTGATCGTTATGTACAAATTGGTATGATGCAAGTAAATCAATTCCGAGAGACTTACAAAGTCATTGATTGTACGGCCTAGACAGCCTACAGTGTTAATGACGTGTATTTTCTGTTGAAAAATATCTTAATTTGATTAATCGGTAGAAATAAATACATATTTTTTAACCTATTTATTAAATAGTATTTGATACATTTTTTACTTTTAATTTCATTAATATTTTTCTATTTGTTTATTTGTTAATTTATTTGTTTTTAAAAAACTTTGTTATTAAGGACATTGTTACATATATATTTGTATTATTAAAATACATATTCCTGGCATTTTTTATTATTAATTACAATACGCTTTAGTGAAGTTTTTCTTGGAATCTAATTGAAAATCGTAAAATCTTAGTCATTTAGTTTTTAATTTATTCAATTAAAAATGTTTGCATATAATTTTAGAATACGATCAGCAATTTTATTGTTTTATGATTGACCACTGACGGTCCCGAAAAGGTATCATAAATTAAGTTTCCTTAAAACCTCTCAAATCTTTTCATGTATGTATATTACATTATTTTATATATTAACTATAGTATAACCATAATGGTTCATGTGATATATTTATAGAATTCGATAAATGATAAAAATTGTCGAATCTATTCAAGAAAAGAAAATATTTATCACTTTTGTTAAATTTTATTATGTTTAACAAATATATCGTATGCGACTATTTATACAAGTAAATATTCGAAAATTAGCCTCCTGATATTAAATGATTAACTGGCGACACATGAGTATAAATTTGATAATAGACTTAGAAAATGATTTAACATTATCGCATACATTTTAGTAAAATTATAGATAGAGTTACACGAATCTTGATTATACAATGATTTTCATCGTATAATATGTATATAAATCATTGTTTACCGAATATTCCCACTAGAATAAGATTAAATATATATATATATTACAATAAAAATGAAACGCCTAAGAAAATAGATAAAATGAATACCTTAAGTATTTATAAAAAAAATTAATTTTGATTTATTTGCTTTCCAAAAATTTTGTTAACATGGATTTACTCGATTAAGCAAAAAGTTTAAATTTATTTTTAACTATTTTATACTCTGGAATCATAAAGTAACTATTAATTTTTTTTTATAATCAGTATACTAAAATTTTCATGTTTTAAATCATAATTTTGAGTACAATATATAACATTTTATAGGTAATAAACTTTTCTACTTATTTACCAAGAACATTCGGTATATTGGTAGATAAATATACCGAATTTAAATAAACCCAACCCAACCGAATTTAAATTAATTTAAAAATTCAGAGAAACTTCTTAGGAAATAATTTAAAATAAAGTTATAATAAAATAAGTTTTTAGAATCTAAGAATGTTGAAATTTAAATTTTCAAATTAAATTTGGATTTTTAGATTATTGTACAGTAATTTTCTGAGCTAAATAAGGGAGGTATAGTATTTTTTTTACTTCAAAAATAAATGTTTAGAATATTTTATTTACTATAAATTGGTAGTTTGATTCATGCCAATTCAATCATAAAAATATTTAATATATTCATGTATATACTTAAGTATAATAGTCTGGCAGTTATTTGTGATAAAATTTAAAACCACAGGAAAACATTAAGAGTAAAACTAGATTTCAGAAAAAAATTTTAATTGATATCAATAGATATCTTCTAAAAATTTACACTCTAACAAGCAATAAAAAAACAACATCAATATTCTTAGCGATTACATTTTGACACAAATGCAATTATTATAATAACATTTAATGTTTTGCTTTTCAGTCTTTACAAAAAAAAAAATATATATATATATTTTATTATATATACAAAATAACAAAACATAGTAATATTAATAGTAAAAATAATTAAAATATAATATAATCATATATATATATATATATATAAGGAGTGTTGAAACACCATTTCAAGATATACATTTATCTTTTAATTCAAATTTTAAACAATCGGGCAGTTAAAAATACTTCTTATGAATGCTAATAAACATATGATATTAAATGATGTTTACTACCAAATTGTTGAGTATAAATATTTAAGTGTATACAAATTTTCAATATAAAACCAAATACATATAGCATACGTGTATAAATCGTATGAATTTAAGAAAAATAAACAATTGTGGTAACATTAAAGATTTATATGTAAACGATAATGGTGAGAAATATAGAAAAATGATTTTAACTAAATCATTTGATTTATGAAAATGGCACGGACAAAATATTATGCTTCCTAAATTTCTCTTTTTTTAATCATCAAAACATTGTTAACCTTTTAAGATTTTGTAATCATTGAGAAATATAAAAATATTTTTTTTTTAATAGTGATCAAATATTTAAAAGTACTATAACAATGAATTTATGAACACGTATCAGTCACTATTTAAAGTTTTTTTTTTTTTGAGCATTAAATACTGTAATAAAATAATGTAAAAATACATATATTTAAAAATAAATAAATAAATAAAAAGAAAGAAAGAAAGAAAAGAATAGAAGAAGTTGTCATAACTACTTGGGCATCATACAAATACTAGGTAACAATATTAATAATAATTAATCATAATAAAAATAATAATAATAATAATAATAATAGTAATGATAACAGATAACTTGGGGACATAAGAAGCAAGGTACTATAAAAATTATAAGTATTTAAAAAAAAAATATCTAACAGCTAATATACAAGGGTTACATAAATATATATTAATATATTTATTACATAAAAATTATCTTAACCTACTTTAAATTAACAAGTTCAATAAATATTAGTTAAACATTTAGGCGTCAGGTATACATAATACGGCTACATAATAATCTGGAAAGTATTGCTGCGTGTTATTATTATTAATATGAATTAATAATAATTTAAAATATATAGATTACTTACTTATATTTGTCGAGTGAAATAAGAAGTCTTAAAAATAGTCTATTAAACACCAATGTTTGGTTGGCGTCTTACTGGATTATTTAATATTTGCCGTCCTTCTTGTAATGAGCGTAGAATTTGTTTTTGTTTTTCATGCTCAGTCTTTATAACCAAAAATTTAACATTTAAAATTTGTAAACACACAATTTTTTATTATATTGATAATTACTTTTAAGTTGGACAAATTAGTAGATAATAAATGTGCATCAGCTCTTGATGGAAAAGATTTTAGATCAGTTTGAATATCATTAATTTGTCCACCCTGCTGCTCAATTGATGTATTTAATTTAAATTGTTCCTTTTTCAGTAGTTCATCTTCAATACATTCATCATGTTTTAAAACGTGCATGAGCTAAACATGTTTTTAAATATTTTTATTAAATTTAATAACATTTGTAAGTAAAATTATTAATTTAATTGTAAAGAAAAAGAAATTAAAAATTTACCGGTAAATTGTTAATATCAGGAAGATTTTCTTCTTTTAAAATACCTTTTCATAAAAATTTTAAATTAGTAATTAAGAATTGAGCTAGTTAATAAGTTCTTAATTTACCATTAGGGTTATACTGAAGAGACATATTAAAATTTTCTGTTGGCAAATATGAGTTGTCAATTGATTTTTCATTATCATTGAGCATTTGTTGGAACTAAAAAAAGTGATTTAAAATAAGATTAAATAAAAAAAAAAACCAGGGCAATTGAGAGGTATTCAGTTTAATAATTAATTAACTAGCCTATGTGTTATTCTTTGCATATTATATAAATTATATTGTACAATAATTATAAAATTTATTTATAACCCATGAAAGGCTTGAAAAAATTTTTAATGTTGTTATAATTTATAAAAACCTCTTAGTGTATTAAATAAATTTCATTTACATAGTTAGAAATATTCATTATTCTTTACAGAATATAAAAAAACAATTGAAATGATCAATAAGTTCTAAAATAAACTTATTACAAATATAGGATCTAAGGAAGAATACACTAATAGTGTAAATTCGTAAAAATTATTTTTTATTATTTAGTCAATAAAACCTTGTTGCATTATAAAATTTAAAGTTTAAAAAAACAAAAATAATTCAAAGAAAATTGAGATTAATTACTACTGAATGCAAAATAAAAATCTGAAAAAGTTTAAAAATTATGCTATGTTTTTCAAGTAGATATTTAACATATTTAGTTATTAAACTTCAAATATGGAAATAAAATATTAAATAACCATAGAAACAGAAGTTTCATTAAGTTGGATTTTCATTAATAAAATAAATAAGAAATAAAATTATTTTTTTAGACATGATTTATTATTCACCATCATCAAATTATTGAAATATTAAATACTATTCCCATTGTACAGGAAGGTATAAAAACAAAAACTGTATTATATATTTTATATTTTTGTAATAACAATTAAAGGTAAAAAGTTCTTTATATTATTTATAAATGTTAAGTGTTTCTATGCAATTATTACTTAATTAACAACATAATAATTACCTTTTCTTACAATAGTGAAATTAACTTTATGAAGTAAATAAAAAAATAATAACTGAACTACTTTTTAAATGATGGTGACAGTATAAAAATTTCTATTGTTTATATAAGATTCAGAAATGAAAAGTAAAGTTTTATTTAACACCGATCATTTAAATACATTATTATTTTTAATTTTAATAATTTTGAGTGAATATATATTATTATATATTATAAATATAATAAAATATACTATTATACGAGTATTAGAGTCAACCTATGGCCTAGTTGGTCGAAACATATGTTTTGTTGCTTGGGTACCCATATTTGATCTCCAGGACACCAACGGGATTTTTTTTGTGATTTTCTTATTGGCGGTGTCTGGTCTTGAGTGCAAGCTGGCCATAATACCCTCCCTGTCTATTATTGACTTAGCTAAGAACCATTTTTACTTTCTAACATGTGAAAGAAGGTCACCACCTTCTGTAGCATGTTATGTTCAGGAAATAGAAGAATGTGAAACTGATCAATGTATTTTTTTAATATACTATTAATATTTAGTGAATATATTTTTCTAGTTGTTAAAAATAAATAAATATTTAACTAACTTATACAAACAAAACCTTACCGATAAAAGTGAAAGACCAGGCATAATATTCTCATCAGTTAAAGGATCTAAAGCAAAAACAAACAAAAAAAAATTTCTTTTACAAATATTATACATAAATGAATTTTAAAACTTATATTTTATTATATAATGAAATATCAAAAAAATCTGCTGTGTCTCCAAAAATTACTAAATAATAAAAATTGTTTTTTTAATAAAAAAAACTTAGTCATATTATACCAAGAATGTTACTTGTAAATATAAGACATTTTTTTAATAGTACTTTTTTTTTTTTTTAAGTCTCTTCAGAAGAACACTTCAGCGTTTTTCCACTCATCTTAAATTTTTACTTAAAATTTTTATTAAAATCTCTTGGTTTTTTTCTTCAAATTATACATGTTAATTTTTTTGACATAAAATTTAACACAAATACAGCCCCCGTACCCCCATGTACTGCACTCAAAATCACTGTGCTACGATAAGAACAGCACTACTAAGGTTAGGAGTGAAACCTAGTAAAAGTATAAAAAGAAAATGGGCACAATAAAATATTTTGGGGGTTCCGAGTAGCCAATCTTCCTAATTGTTCCTATGATAAAGAATTTTTTTTTCCAAATGTATGATAGTATGTATAAGATACAACCAAGTTAAATACACAATCTTTTTAATAATACCTAAATCGATGTCGTGTTCATCAACACTGCCATTATCAAACTGTGAAGGAGTATTTTGAAAACTAGAAATTCCATCCAGAGAAGATAAATCATTAGAATTAGTTTGATAATCTGATTGAGAACTATCTTGAATTGTACTGTTATATTGGCTGCATGCTGGTAACTCAATAACTTCTGTATTTGGGTTAAGCCTTGCTTTTTTGAGAGCAATTTCAGTTGACTCAGATTCATTATGGCGTTTGGAATTAACCAATATAACACTTCTGCGTTCATGATATTCTTGTTCTTTATTCACATTGATTTCTTCATTAAGAGGACTATAAACAACTACAGGTTGCCGAGCAATAGGTGGAGCTACTCTAAGTACAGATGGTCTATCTTGAGTAGGTGGTTTGACAACAGGTTGAGGTGATAGAGATGAACATTTGTCAATTTTTGGTCGGTTAGAAGATTTAGCTACAGGTGGTAAGGATTTTGATAGCATTGCAACTTTCATAAATTGGCTATCTGGTAATGGACCAAGTTTTTGAGCACTTTCTTTTACATTATCAATTGCTGGACCAGGAATATTTGCAATCATTTGTTCAACAACTTTGTCTAATGTTTTAGGATCTTCAGTAGTTGCATGTTCCAAAGATGTAGTAGAATCAGCTTCCATCTAAAAAATAATAATATTAATAACTTCAAATTTAATAAATAAATGATTAATGCTAACCAATTGATTGCCTGTTATTGCAGTTATTCCAGGTTCATATTGATTACGTATTAGAGGAGTAAATCTTTCTCTCATTTTGATTATTTCTCTTTTGCCTTCTTCTGGACTTACAAGAGTATTAACACAAATAAAAGATTCAATTGAATCTTCATTTGAGTTCAATTCAAGGTAACCATAAGTTTTCATGTATACAAATTCACCATTTTTAGATAAAAGACGATAACAGCTACTACCATAACTTTGACCTTTAAAATACACTGAAAATACAAATAAATTACACTATTAATATTTTAAATAATATTTAAGCAACAAATTAAGATATACACATACTTTGTCTAAGAGCTATCATCACCCAACGTACATCATCTTTGTGCATAAATGTAAATGCTAATTTTCCAGATACCTCACAAGGCATGAATCCAGATACAACAGATATTCTACAAATAAATACAGTACATTGTAATTACTATAATTTTTTTTATTTTAGTTCATTGTAAAGTTATCTAAGTTTTGCATATTGTAAATTGTCTTATAAACTATAAAATTGTGTATAACAAAAGTATTAAAAATAAATATTAACCTATGATCAACATAAATTATACGTCCATCTATTTGATGTCTAGTTATGTACTCTTCTCTTGTTGCCTCAAGAACAGACACTTCAGTTACACGGCGTTCATTGTACAGCCTTACCACGGCATTTAAAACAATATCATTACCATTAAGCACAGCATCTACACAAAAAATCACAAATTAAATTATTGACCTATAAAAATGAATAACTTAAGATTCCTTTAAATTGTTAAATTTAAATGCAATACTATTTTAAACTGAATATTTAATATAATCAATTTTATCCATAAAGATTGGTGATTGGTTTATGATAAATCACCACTCTAATACTTAAAATAAATACAATATTGAAAATAAAAATTTGCTTTATTTTAGTTACATATATTTCTTGATTTATCCGCTAATACTTATTAGAATAATCCCTTAAAACTTAAAGGGGTGTTCAGCTATACTTTTTTAAATGGCAACATACATATTTCACTAGCTCATAAAATAAAAAATGATCTAATTAAGAAATTTATTGATAGATAACTTTTGGACCACTATTTCAGGAGTTATTAACAATTTAAAGTATTAAATGGAGATAAAAAGCAGTTGCTTCTATATTTATAGCTAGACAATTTCTGGGCGTTTTTTTCTTTCTACTTAAACACAAAAATGTGAATATCTTTCAAAGCACAACCAAGTTTTATTGACCAGTTATTTTCTTAATTAGATATTTATTAAAAAATCTATTACAAACATTCAGTCAATTGATTTTTTCATAAAAATAATCGAATAAAGATATAATTATTTTTTTTTTTATAATCCATAAAAAATGTTGGGTTTACAATAGATTTTTTTTTCTAAGAGTTGTTTTTAGGGACGGAAATTTATATGAGAACCTATAATATATTTGTGTAACTACATGAAAAATGGACTACATACAATTTTGATTAATGGATAAACTAGTTATTTAATTTTAAAACAAATATTTAAATAAGCTATCTATTTACTATGAACTTAATTCACTATTAAAACATAATACTCTTAAATAATTTTGACATTTTATAAATTATTAAAATACTCATTTGAATATAGTTTAGCTAATAGTTTTTACACTATACATTCTATAAAATCTTAGCCTATATTATGTAACATATTTTTACCTTTGGAGTTGCATTTAGCTTTGTTGGGTATCATTAGAGTGCCCACAACGTGTACTAATTCATATTCAGGCTGTTCTCCTCGGGATACAGCCCGTTTGAGCAATCTCATATAAAAGGAACGCCGTTGAATGTTGAAACGACGGTTTCGTTTTCCTTGAGAAGCGGAAACTTCATCAGGAGTAGCGACTAAAAATCAAAATATTTAATTTGTTATCTTTAAAATAATTCAATTCACTTACTGTTGTCGTTCGATGAAGGATCATCTAATGAATATTTTAAATTTTTAGTAAGTTCTTCATGATCTTCTGGACAAGTAATATTCAATAGCGAATGTCCCATCAAATCTCTCTGCAATAAAACTGATTATTATAATAAATTCTACAAGGATTAATAAAAATTATTGATCCTACAAAAATAAGCAGTGAATGGGACTACACGTGGAAATTCATAATGAACTACGATTTGTTTATCACAATTCCCCCATTCTGCGTTTTTAAACTTCCATTAAATATTAAAAATTTTCCATTCTCGAAAATTTTACAGATTCTTGCATAAATTCTTAAAATTCAGCTATAAACTATACAAACGTTTGAATTGTATTGATAGATATATATGTGAAAGATATACATATAATACGTTTTGAATGATTAAGTTATAAAAAAAAACAACAACAAAAATCATTAAAACTGATGAATAGTTATTAAAAAACCCATTTGTTACAGTGAGATAAGGATTAATATGGATATAGTTGGGCCTTTAACTATTATCTGTTCTTAATAGCTCACATATAATTTAATTAATAATAAAATATTTAAGTAAGTTGATATTGCAATGAATACAGAAAAAGGATGAAACAATAGGATGCCATACTAAAATAAGTAGGTTAATATATCAATAAACTGTAACACTATATCTAATAGTTTAATGAATGAACTTAAAAAATGATAAGAATACGTGATCCCAGCCTAATTTATTTCAATACATTGCAAGTATAAATATTCATTAAAATATTTAGGAATATAAAGCAAGTTGGACATTTAAACGAACACAGAATTTATCAATATTCACAGGTCATAGAAAGACAAAATATAGAAAAAAGATAAACTGAATAAGTTATTAACATTACGCATTAGGTGAGCAACAGGTGAAGAATGTGAACTATATGTACAAACAGTTAAGCTTGATATAGTGGCGCCTACTGGCTAACGATTTAACTAATAATGATATTTTATGAGATAGTACTACTTTATCATTAAACTTGAGGTAAAAAAAAGAATAATAATAATAGACAAAGTTTTAAGAATTCTTTTTTTAATTATTAAAAAAAAACAACACAGATAGGCATTATACGAAATGCAATCCAATAACTTTCTATTGAAATAGAAATTAATCAAATATAGCTTAACTACAAATTTTTTCAATCTCAACCCAAAATAATAAGGGAACAAATTTTAAACTATAAAAGAAAAAGCATGAAGCATGTTTTACTGATTTGAAACACATTAGTCTCTCATTTTATTAATGTAAATGATTATTACTAGAGCTGGCGCTAGAGTTGTATCCTTGCACGAAGCCCCGCGTTTAGAGGATTACTTTAACAAGACTCATCATTCATTAAAGACAAATTCACCCAGTAACATTAAGGTGACTCATATTAGAAATAAATAATTATTCGTTTACACGTATCTGTATTTATGAACTATATGTATAAAATAGTATTCTTAGACTCTTGACAAGTCTTCATATTCTATTGTACTATCAAAAATATAGATTATTGTCGGCATTTTAACGAGTTAATGATCATTGATATATATGTATATTTACAGCTGTATAATGCTAGGAATATAATATTTTAACTATCACATTATTTTGAATTTTTTTTTTTAATAAGATAAGCCTTGCAACAGTCATTGGTTATTAAATTTTCTAATTATGTAAAAAGTTCATATATTTATATTATTTTCAATAAAGATATATTGAACCATTTCTTTATCAACTATTTTACTTTATGAGAAAAAAAGTCTTTAACTTTTATAAGGGGTCTTAAAAAAAAGATAGCACTTGGCCACGCGGCAATTCTAGCGCCTTGATTATTATGACCACCCGTAAGTGATCTTGTAGATCTGAATGTTGAATAGAAGTATTCAAACGTTTTTTAATATACTATAACTACTTCATTAGTTTGATTATTTTTAATAACATTTTTTGAAACGAAAACTAAAGAGTCCTATCTCTTGTGGACATTGTATATATAGCAAAAATTTTTTGCTTTTCAATTGACAAGATAACTACGTAGAACAAACGTTTTGGAGGGCTTATTTAACCCAAATCGATAAATTAATTTATCTAGTTTTACTAGATTACAAAAGTCTAGAATCGCCTATTTAAAACAGCATTATTTTTATTATGATGTTATAAGTTGAATCATAATAAAATTAATTAAACTAAGATACAAATAATAAGAAAGGTAAACTTTATGATAGGGATAACTAGAAAACAAAGAAGTAAAAATTAGCTGTTGACCTTCAATTTCTCATTTTATTTTTTTTGACGAGAATTCAAAATAGCTTTAAAATATAAAAAAAACCGCAAAATTCTTTGTCATAAAAAAGAAGTCATTGTATTCACTATATTAGCATAGATTTAAAAATTAGATTTAGAATTATTAATTTGGAGAATTTTTAATGGGTAAAAATTCTAAATAATTCCTATTTGTTTAAATGATTTAGTTAATAATATAATAAATTAAGTGAATGAACTCCTCTACCATCATAATAATCTTATGAGCCCACTAAATGTATATATGGTTTTAACCTTAAACAATGCATAATCTTGGTCGATGTAAAATAAGACAGATAATACCGTTATAATGCATAGGTATAATTACACTAGCCGAGTTCAAATCTAACAAAAACCAAAATAGCATTAGATAACCAAAATGATTCTAGCTTAGTAGCATATTTAGGTTAACGTATTATTGTTTAAGTTCGGGAAATAATATTCTAACGCTGTATGACACTGTTTTTTCTTAACATTGAAGAGAGAAAAACGAGAAACGATATGCAATACTAAAAAATACTTAATTAGATTCACAGACACAAATTATTCAAAATACAAAATTAATTAGGTCTTCAGGATTATATCCATAGCAGAAATAAATTTCGTAGATGTAGTAGAATTCATTTGGAAAACCTGCAAGATATGTAAAATTAGATTATGCATGCGAACTCGATCGTGAGTATTTTATTGAGATTGGCTAACAAAATGTTATTATCAATTTAAAATGCCATCAAATGTAAATAGGGTAATATTGCAGATTTAAAGAATTTTGGTAAAGTGTAATTGGACGACGGAATTTGTTCGTTGAATTCCATGTGATCGGTAGTTTACAATGTATGCATATTTGTATATGTATACTATACATATATTAATATATTTAGAATATTCTGCAACTAAATTTACCCTGCTTAAAACAGGTTTTAAATAGATGACAACATTTTTGTCATATTTAACTATAAAAAAACTACATTTTAAAAAGAATTTAACTACGGAAAAAAGTATTTTAATCTATTAGTCGAAAATTAAAATAAAAAACGATAGCACAGTGAGGACACATCACACTATGAACGTGTCATAGTTGGGACAAGTATAGATGATATCTGACAGTATTTAAAATCATGATAAGAAATTGGTGGATTATTCCAAAAGCAAAATAAACTCATATTTTCTTATTTGTAACTCGATTAAAAGTTTTAAGATTTAAAAGTATATAATATGAATAAATATTCATTATAGCAATTAAATATCATATGACAAATTGATATTTAATAATTTAATATTGTAATTCTTAAATAAAAAATAAAAAGAAAGTTGTATATTTTACAACTTTTATAATTTAAAGATAAGTTTAAAATCAAAATAAATATATCTGAATAAAAAATTAGGGAGAATTTTCTGCCTATTTCTGGTAATTCTACAATTCACTTCAAGGACACTAAAATGGGCATTAAAGTTAGTTGAAATCTTCAAAAAGGTTTTTTTTTTAACTTAGGAAGTAGGGATTGGCCAAAAAATGTTTATAAAGTTTAAAAAAAATAAAATATGTTTTAATATGTAATCGTTTTAATTAGTTACAACATTTTGTGGTATCGTTGAGAAAAACTGGTGCAGTGAGATCTTAGTTTAAGTAGTGAAAAAAAAAAAATAAATAAATAAAAACATCTTGGTAAATTAATACCTCCACAGCTTCGAATAGAAGGTAATAATTTCAGTTTAACTATAAAAATAAACATTCTAAGAGTTAATTAAATATATATATATATCTAGGTAAAATAATTTGTAAGACAATATTTATCTTTATAGTGAAGATTTAATGACAATATGTATTATACGAGCATATAGTTAAATAAAAATAACAATTAATTAGAACAGGGAATTCAAACATATACACGCTGATGGTTAAGTAGAAATTTGATGAAAAACTTAAAAATAATGACTGTTGACGGGGGAAAGCCAATCGATTTTTAAATAAATGAGGGTCTGCTTGACAGGCGCAGATGTTTTCAGCAGTAGAAACATAATCACAAATTAAAACTTTAACAATTAGTCAAGTTAATCGAATAATTAAAGAAATTGTAGTTATAATATCAATATGGATTATTTTTCGCTTATATATATATAAATATACAATGTTTCAATTAGGATGTAAAATACAGTTAAAATCTATAATAGACATCAAGTTTATTTACATTGTTTTTCAATTGATTTCAATTACCAGACGGTCGAAAGACCATAAAGACAGCCAATTATGTACATTGCAAATAGTATCAAGCATAATTATAAATATTAAATGGATTTGATTTTTAGCTTTTTGTATTACTGGTTAACTTACTTGAGAATGTCCCAGAATGCTTTCTACAGTATGTGACACAAATACAATTTTTCCAGTCGAGGTGACTAATAAGTATATGTCTCGATCCTATAAAAATAAATAGCTTAATTATTAAATTAATGTAATACAATTATAAAACCTTAGTACATAAAATAATAATATATACATTCAGAAATATTATTACAAAATATTAATTCAATGACAGATATCGTTTATTGGTATTGTATTTATTTTGAAAATAATTTTAGTTTTTCTTAAGAGAAAAAATAAAATATATAATATAACATTATGCAATACGTGAAAAAATTTTACCAAAGGTTTTTTCTTTTAAGTTAATTTAGCAAGTATTTTTTCATTTATCTACTTTATTTTTGGTTTCTTTTTTATTTATGAAGACGAAATATATATTAACTCAACGACAGATCTCGGAAGTTTCTAGTATAATGAAACTTTATTAATTTCAAGTTTTTATGCTCTCAATGCTTTATATATATATATATATATTTTTTTTTTTGAAGTTAAAGTATGATGCAATGTTACTTTAAAAATAACTGAAATTTTATAATTAATAGAATAAAAAAAACTTCGATAACTGATATAATGCTAAAAAAAATTAGTAATTAAAAAATATAATTAAATTTTAAAATAATCTTTTTAACTTTAAATAAAAATTTGTACCATGACTAGTATCATAAACTATAAAAGTAAATTTAAGTTAATTGCATGTAAATTATTCTAAATTAAATCATAATTTACTGACACGATTTATAAGATTTGCACATCGTTGACATATTCAATTAGCAGCACGAATGTTTATTCAGGACATATTTTAATTAATATAATAGAATATTCCACGTGCGTAGTAAGTAATCAAAAGATCATACACGGACCATAACATTTAAAGTAAAGCTTTAGTTTTGTGTTTCAATCAATTAAACAACACTATTTTTTCATAATCAAACTTTTATATATATAATCTTTTATTATGATAAATGAATAGTTTTCTTGAACACTATTATTAACCAAGATTATTGCCAATAAGAATTCAGTATTATTGAAATTTATATAGTTTTTAATTATGAAGACAGGTTGACAACAACAAAAAATAAACTGAAGCTAAATAAAGGGGATAAATTGAAGTCAACAGCTATAAAAATATTTGATGAAATCTTTAGTTGAACGGTGAACAGAATTGTACTAACAGATCCTACAATTTTTGATACAATTAAAATTTTTTTTGCAATTTTTTAAAAAATTACAACTAAAAAAATAATGTATAATTTTTTTTTATGAACACTTTGACTACGTTAAAATAATATGTTTTATTATTTGTTAAAAATAAAAAACACAGTACAGTTGCGTCGCAGAATAGTTGGGAAATATATAGATGATATCTGGACTTATTAATATCACTATAGCAAGAAACTCTTCAATGCAAATCTGTATAGTGTTGAGAAAAATCGGTCCAGTGAGATCTTAGTTTAAGTAGTGAAAAAAAAAAAAAAAGAAAAAGAAAAAAGAAGAAATTAACAAATTATGGTAAAATTAATACCTTCATAGCTTTACATCAAAACTAAAAAATATTGTATTAAAATATTTTTCAAAGGGTTATATCATATAAGTTTAAGATCTAAAATTTAAAATACAGAATTTAAACAAAAAAGAAGCATGTTTTTCAACTACAGTTGCCTTTTGTATATAGGAGATAAGATATCGAGACAACTTCACAATGTATTCGATTAAGTATGTATATTTTATTTCAAACTATCAACATTTCGAAAAATTAAATTTGTAAGAAAGTTTTGTTTTTTTTTAAACTCTTGTCAGTTACCAATTATCAATAAAAATCGTTTAAACTGTCAAATATACTTACGTCCATTAACAATTCGCACAAATTTACAGAATTCAGGTAGCTTGGTAATTTTTCTCTTTGTTCTTTGAACGCTGTTAACACTGTAGAATATAAATTACATGGAATTATTAATATTCTAAAAATTGTTATTTTACACTGTTGTAAAGGTCACTCACTTTGATTTAGTCGCAGCCATGTCGCACTGAGTCTGAGTACACTAGTTTTGTCCAATTTTTTTGGCGAACTAGAAACCAATGGCACCAGTGTAGACAGCTCGTTAATGTATTTATTTAATTTATCTCGCCGCTGTTTTTCAGCCAAATTTCGTTGAGCTCTACTGGATCTATTAAACAAAGGGTAAACGCACAATTAGTATAAAAATTGAAACACACATTATTTTCTTAAATTTTTAATTTTACATACAATAGGATCATAATACTAAGAGAAAAATTCAACAATTATGACTTAGAATCAATTCCAATGATAAATGTAGTAAGTTAACTAGAATTAACACTAACATAACGAAAGCTATATACCATGGTGCATAATAATTACTAATCAAATTTTTCCAAAAGACATATAGGTATAAGAGAAATACTACACTAATTTTTAGTTGAATAATAACTAAATAAACTCATATTAAAAACAATTTGTTTTTGTTGACAATAGTCAGGGAAACCGTGACGATGAAGTGCACTCTTAAAGCTTGGCAGTGAACCGTTTAACCTTGAATGCAACATGCGCAGATATGTCGTTTTGGCTCGACTTGCGCTTGATGCAATTGACAACAAATACACAGCTGATATGCGTTTTAGACATAGAAAACTTGCTATAAACAAGCGCTTCCACGCCAAGTCATGACGAATTTGATTGAAATTTTAGTTAAATGATCATCCTGATCTTCCATATATAATACTTAAGTGTCTTTTTTTTTTATCTACACGAGGCTAAAAATAAAAGGCTCGAATACTGATTACTTTGGTCATTATTATGTATTATAAAAATAATCATAATACTTCATTAAAACATAATAAACGGTAACTTATAAAGAAAAACAGGTTTATAAAAGGGTTTATCTACATTGTGTTGCACATTATTTCAATGTGCAACAAGTGTTACACTGGTTTTCTTAAGTTGAAATATTAAACAAAACATTGCAAGCAACTACGCAAGATTGAATTTACGAGCAAACGCAAATAAACATTAACAACGTGATTTCAATCATCTCGTAACACTATAAGGGCGATGCTATAAATAAGATAAGAATAAAGAAGGGGTAGACTGCGCAACGGTTAAAAATAATTGAATTGATTGAGGCAGAAGCCTACGAGGAACAACAACAGCGACGGTGAGGATGGCTATTGGAAATTGCGACACTTGTGTGGGGCACTCAAAAGGGTGTGAGGCACACGCGGCGGAAGTTTTGCTCTAATTATTGCAAAATAGTACAGCAACACTTTATTGAGCTTACATAACCATCTATTATGGTAAAAATATTTTTAAAAAATTCTGATTTAAGGACATCTTTTGTGTACTCGGACAATGTTACCCTAAATAATGCTCTAAGGTCAAACCATAAACGCGGTGATAATGACCTGAACAAATAAAATATATAAATCCCATATTAGTTGGGTTGTCTCAATAATTTAGAGTTGTAAAAATTCCACTTCCAAAGAAATATGGTAGTTGGCCAAACTTTTTTTCCTACAGAACGACATTATCGTGGGTCTGGTACTGCCGTTAGGCATTACTTCAGGACGGCAAAGCAGGTAGTCAGCCAACCTAATGTGAGTTAACATAGGCTGTATGCATAATAAATCACAAATCGGTTGTTGTATCTAATGTCAAAAAAAAAAAACCAGTCTCGGTAAATTACAAAGACCACGCGTCAACAACCATAGCATGGCATTCACATTAATTATTCTTGTACATTATAAAATATGGTAGTTATTTCTACTACACACATTTTAATATGTGATAGCTCATACAAATAGCTCTATTTGTGCCTAAAAAACTTCAAGAATCTTGGATTGTCACCATGAAAGTTTATTCGAAAATGCTAGGGTATATTCAATTTCTCAATTAGTTAGATTCAGAAGTCAGTTTATTTATTTGTCATATCTATATCAATTATGACGTATATATAAACGTTAATATGAATACAAAACCATTTTTCATTTACTTTACGAAGTTAATTATTTTGTTGCTTAACGTGAACATCACAAAATGGTTTTAACGACACAGTTTTAAGTTCATCGGTATCTCACATTCTGTAAAAAAATCAAAATAGTTACGATTCAACGACAAATGAGTTTGAAGCGCAACATCACGTTAGGCATATGTATACAAGTCTTTCTCTCAGTGGCAATGAGCGATATAAACATGGAATACGTTAAACAACAAATGGGCAGACGAAGAGAGACGAGCGCTGATTTCCGTAACCCGATAAAGCTATAAGCGCACTTACATTTAGGGAATATTGATTTATTATTTCAGCAGAGATATTGAGTAAAACTCTATAACGCCTCTGAGCTTTGAATAACATAAACATGCTTCACATGTTTATACGGGTGTTCGCAGATTTTTGTAACAAGTATAGTTCTGATTTTAAGAAAACAACTTGTTGTTTTATAAAACTAAAATAAAATACTGAAACAAAAAATTAAAAAGAACATATGACCCTTTAAGAATTATAATTAAATTCGTAAATTTTAATATGTATTAGAATAAATCAACCATGAGAAATAATTTAAAATACAATGCAAAATAACCTAGAGTAATTAAACTTATTCCTAGTATAAATATATTTTTTACAGCTTATTAATCAATCATCAATTTATTTAACTGGACAGTTCTGATTTTTATCTACTGACGTCAACAATATAATATTAAATTGAGCGATAAATTGATCGATCAAAAGAAAAGTTCAGAAAAATCTTTAAACAATAGATTTAAACTAATAGTATTCATAAAATATTTCTAATCAAATTAGGGTTTAAAATACATCAGAATCAGGGCACACAATTTCAATTCAATTATAGTGTTAATTAGTACAACCCGAATTTTTCTGAGGAAGAGTGGTATTTCAAATAATTTAACCAACTTATTATAATTATAATAAAAATTTAAATAAAACTAAAATAAATATTATAGGACGTTTCATATTTATAATTCAACGGGGGCCTATTGTGTCAGAGTATACACTATTTTAAGCTGCGAATAGGATAAGAGGACTCGAGAGGAAATTTTAATATCGTGACACATTACAAAGATCAATACTTAGTACTTAATTATTGAGTAATAATACTAAGAATTTGAAATGGAAAATAAACAAAATAGGTAAATACAGGTAAAAATATTTGCATAATTGGGTAAAATACTTTATCGAATATCCTAGAAATAAGTTTTCGAATCGTTTTTAAAATATAAAAATCATTTCATATTTTATTCAAATTTAAATAAAATACATTACTCAATACAATGTAGAGGCCTCAAAAATGTTGAATACTCATATATTATAATGTAATTTTTTTTTTTTTACAAAGGGAAATTTCAAAAAATTTCACCTCACATGTGATTATTTATTTTGGCATATGCAATGATATGCCAAAATAAATAAAATTCTTTGTTTAACAATAATCCTTAAACATTGGATGGATTCCTAATTAAGAACATAGAACTTCTTGTTGGATTCACACAAGTGATTTATATGTTATACTATTTATTGAGAAGAATAACATCGGTAGATCTGGCGCACGTGTTTTATCCACTAGAAACTAATAATAAGTCGGAGACACGCAAACACGCACAAATATTCAGAACAGTAATTATAATAAAAAAAGTGCGTGTTGCGTTCCAGAAGCAAAAAAAAAAAAAATTACGAATAAAACAACAAAAAAATAGAAATTCTCCCTAACATTAGTTGTAAAAACTGGAATTTTTGTTTACCAAGTCCGCAAATAGCAGCGCGTGCGTGTATCATTCGGGGTCAACAGTCGACCGCCAAGACTTCGATAAATTTGTCTGGGCAGCAGCCGACGAGTACACGTGCGCTTCTATAGGCTGACCCCTCTCCTCGTCTCGAAAACGGAGATTTCTTGGGATCTCGAAAAAGAAACGCGCATAGGGAACCAAAAATCAGCCAGAACACGGAAACGCGAAAAAAAATTTTCAAATGGAGAGAGGCAAGCAGCCAACCCTCGACGGCCTCCTCCAAACAGCCATTGAATAACCAAGCCGGATCTATAAAGAGACTTCTCAGAAAAAGATAGGCGCGTGCGAACCCAGCGCGGTTCGGCGAAAACCCTCACCGTTCTACCCTCCTCTTCGAACGAGGCACCCACCGGTACTCTGAAATCCAGGCGAACAAGCACCACCCCCGCGCCAGAACGTATAACCGACTTATGAGAGTTCCGGCGGTAGTAACAGTTCGACACAGGTAAACAACAACAACACTACTACTTTCAATAGTATTTATATCTGATAAACTTGTTGTACGTACATCGATGGAAATCTCTCACAGTAATTGATACAGACGGTTAAAAACATGTAGATTTCAACAATTTACACTTGAAGTTACCATCCATCATTACAATAAGTGATGGGTTAATTAATTTCTTATTCATAATAGTAGAACAATGAATTATTTTGAAAAATTATGCACGACAAAAGTATTGTGATGTTATTGTTGAAAGAACGCTATACAATGTAGTTCATAAAATTTTTTGTATTAAAATCATTAGTTATTAAGTAGACGATACATACATGTAAATATATACATTGACATTTTTCACTATTATGTTGTTTATTTACTCGATTTAATCCTCAATAGCGTCCATTTCCCATGAGTAAACAACGATCAAGAAAGTCACCATTTACCCCGATTAAAGGGGTGGTCGAAAACCGTACCATACCTGAGGGGTGAACAGATATCGAACGCTTAAACCACCCTTACCCCACTGGCTGTCATCGGCCTTGATGTTTTCATGGTAAAAACAGCCATAAATTAATAATAAAGCCAATGAGGTTACCAAGCAACAACACTAAGCGACACAGCCAGATACAATACTTATAATAAAAATATAAATAAATTCAAACATGTCGCGACACTACAGAAATATAACGTAACTTAAGATCTAGAAATTTTAATGAAATCTATTAGAACTAATATCATTTAATAATCGCAGCACAAGCGCTGCCGCAAGAAACTAGAGAGAGGTGGTAGTAAACGCCTGTTGCCACCCCTTGAACATAAGTAGGTAGGTATAAAAGTAACGCACAGCGACCCCATTCCAACGTTCTTGCCGTCACTCAATTCCCCTCTTTTTACGAGCGTTAACGCAACAGCAGTCAAATCAACAACCATAAATAATTAATAATAAATGAAATACTCGGCAGACTTAATAATAATTTTACTATAGCAGCACCAAGTCAATCTTATACTTAAAAAACACATCATTCGAAAATTGTTTAAATGATTGTGGTTTATTAATTGAGTTGATATTTATTTGGAAATGTGAAAAAAATATTTGCTTAGATAAAAGTAGTGAAAGTAATTTATACTGAACTAATTTATTATTTAACTAGGGCAAACCTAGTAACATGTTCATTTCTTTAGACTTTGCTAACTTATGTAGGAGTTACTGTCAATCAAGGTTAATCATCTTGTTTATCACAAAACGCGAGGAAAGGATTGAATTCTACTACGCTATCATGATAGCGTAGTAGATGATAAATAAAAGTACCATCCCTAAGCCACGATCTAAGTCAAGTTACGACGCGCATCTTAAAATCTCAGCTTTAAACTAATGATTACTTTTAAATTAAAACAGGTATTCAACAACGACCCGCGTACTAATTCCTAAGTGATATTTAATTAACAGTATTTTTATAAATATAATTATTAAAATATAATTGAGTAACTAGGCAACAAAATAATGTATTTTTTACAAATATTTGATCAGTGATACACTATAAAATTGATCATGATTCAATTGGTAATAAAAAATTATCCTTCTACAACTTTTAAATATATAAATAATATATATATATAGATATTTTACGTTAATTTTTTAAAAAAAATTTATATGTTTTTGAAACTTCAAAATAGCCTTTTTTGTAGAGCGTTTCTTATAAAAAATTAAAGAGTTGATATTGAGTCCAATCATTTTAATACATAAAGTGGGTAGGAAGCTCGAATGAAGGTAATTCGTATAGGTGGATGTGCACTCCGCCCTCTCTGAAATAGGAAAATCATAGTTACTAGTTGTCTAGTTCGCGATCGAATTTTTTACAACTTTAGAAACTCAAACCCCGTTAAAGGAAAATCATGAACACTGTTAGCATCTCAAACATTTTTTTTTTAATGTTGCGACCCCTACAATTTTGTTTACTTTGCTCGTGCTTTGAACGTTTTATTTATTATTATATCGTATACTATCTACTGTATGTATTAAAATGCTTGTAACTCAATAAGTGTTTGTTCTAAAGTTGTTATCGACCCATCAAATTTTTTTGTAAGAAAATGGCTATTTTGAAATTAAATAAAACATTTAAATAAAAAATTAACGGTTGTTAAGTCTTCTCTTATTTAAGTATAAAAATGTAATTAAAAAGAGAAATATTTTATTTTTCAATGTTATTATTATTTTTTCGTTAAGTTTTTATTATAAGTAGTTCACGATAACATCTATTATAAAATAATTTTTAGGTCCATAGCTAATATCTTAAGTAATTTTCTTTTTTATAAAATAGCTCGATATGTACGTTGTCATTTAAAGAAATAGAGTTGACAACCCTAAAAGATATAGGGACCTAAAAATTATTTTATAACAGATAAATGGAAATACATATTTAACTATTAAAATACAAAAAAAAATTAAAAACCTTATTGAAAGAGAAATTGAGTGGATAGCGTTAAAAGAATCACCTTGTATGTATCATTTTTTATTTGCGTACATTATTTGAAGATTCAATCATTAATCTACTTACAAAGGGGTTTTATATGGTAACTTGTGCAATTCTTTAATCACCTAAAAATGACAAATTGTGATTATATCACTTTAATCAATACAGTATCTCAATAACCATGTAATAAATCTCTCATATATTGTATTAATTGTATTATAGACTTAAATGTTGAAACCCTATTTGTTACGTTACTACTAATTAAATGTTTAATTTTTGACATTACCGAAAATTAAAACTGCGTTATAAATAACTGTTTCTTTATACATGAAAGTCGTAATCAACAAATTATAATATACACGTGTATCTTTTAACGTTTACATTTATTAAACTTAGGGTTCTAAATGACAGCGGTTATTTAGTTATTTGTATAAGTTACACCTATTTTCATACACCAAGGGAGGTGGTGAGTTTCAGTAACTGTAACAGTAAACTATATCAATACACAGTCATCTTGATTTCCGGAATCTCAAAGGCCCTTTTGCTACATTTGATATACTAACGTTACAAAATAGAAGTAAACATAACATGTTTTCATCTACATACTTTAGAGAGGGTAATAGATATTTATACAACAATAAAAGTACAATAATAACGAAGAAAACAAGCGAATAATTAGTTTCTCATCGTCACGAGGCTATAATAATAAACGAAATTCAAAACTAATACACATATAAAATACATTTTGTAATACAAAAAGATGTTGTTGGCAGATTATAATTATTTTTGTGCACTAATTTATTAAAAATAACAAACATATTATATTTTAGGTATGCAACATTATTAGGTTTAGTTAATTTTAACTAAGAGTTTTAATTATCAAATTGTGACAAATATATAGTTATAAATAATCACAGTAATGATGCACCGGTTTTATTTAGGAGTTTTATTAATATTGATTATAAAACTTGATAAAAATTTATAATTAAATACGATATTGGAAAATAACTAAACTACGGCAAGTCATATTTTTTATGATACTTTTTTTTTTATCACACTATACATTTTTTGAGCAATATTATATTAAAGCAATCTTTTTAATGGTAAAATTTCCCAAGAACAAAGAAATTATTTAACCCACGTATGGAATTAATGAATTTTCAAAGATTTTTGGTCCTTTTCCAATGAAAACTTATATCTATAATCACAACTGTTAATAAATTTATTAATAAAGTTGTTTGGAAAATTCTAATTCTGAACTACTAGATATTTTTCATTTTATATTTTTAAATTTTAGAACTATAACATGAGTTATAACATATCAAGAGAAATAATATATTTTTTTATATTATTGAAAATTAAGACAATTATTGGAGAAGATTTAAAAAAAAAATTAGTAGCAAAAACATCTTTAAAGGTCCTATTGGTTAACGCTTAAAGAATATGTTTTCTTCTGTTCTTTTCTCAATTTGAACAAAATACTCGGGGAATTCAACTTAATTTTTTCATCTTAAAAAATATTTCTACACAAATTCATATTATTTTTATAATTTATAGGGGCCCGCAACAGAATTAGGGAGGCTAAGCCAATCTCTAGACCCTCATTTTGCGCCTACGCCCTTTCTTAATACATATTTCAGTGTTTATATTTTTATAGTACTAAGTAATAATAATAGTTTTATTGCAAAATATTATGTAGAAAAAAATGATTAGATTAGAAATACATAGTGCACTACTCTGTATCAGGACACAGGATTTAACATTTTTGTTAAATATAAATACAAATCTTTTCTCTTGTACAATGTGCAAGACGAAAGATATTTTGATCATCGACTCTTGTTTTTTAACATATTTTTAGTTCTTTAATAAAAATAAAAAAATTATTTTTTAAATCAGATTAAACTTAATGATACATAATAACAGTGTCAGCCTGAAACTATGAGAAAATTTTTATTAGGAGCCTACAAGTAAAAAAAAGGTTTTCCACTTAATGCAAATACCCAAAAATAGCAGGGTTTTCCTCAAATCAACAACGTACTAGGCAAGGGGCCTAGAGGCAATGACCTAGTTTCCTGCATTAAGCTGACAGAAAATTTCCTAATATAATATTTCATAAGTGCAATATTTTCATAGTAATACTACAAATAATACTAAAACCACTAGATGAGCCCTTCTTTCAAAGTTTTTTAGATGCTATTAATCTAAAAAAATTGTAGAGATATTTTTCTTTAATTAATAACTGAATTTTACTAAAAACTATTATTCGACATACTTTTCTGTATAAAATTATATTTTATGGATATTATAACTAATAAAAAAAGGATTTAAAAATGTAGAGACACAATATAAAAATCATGGGAACTCTATGCTAAAAATGATTTCTTGAATTGTTGATTTATTATTTTCGGTATTGCGATTTTAAATCGAGGACATGTCATAGAAGAAACTAGATTCTATCAGCAACTCTGTAATGTTCTATTGTCATTAAAGGTAAAAACACGGGGTATTATTACATTTTAGCAAAACTACCATGATTTCATGTATGTGTTATTATACAATATTAAAATAACGTGCAAGTATAATTGCGCGTAAAGAATTTCTGTTGAAACATATGTAAATGGATTTTTGACATCGCACACATAAGCAACTTTGAACTTTGTAGCTTTAAAGAAAAGAAATAGAAACATTGTTCACAATAATGAACATACCAAGTGTATACGACTACCATGAAAATACGACAGTAGTTTTAAAAATGCATTAACTCATAAAGTAAACGATTTAAATTTTTTTATCATAAAATTAATCCTGACAGAATTACCAAAATCATTCAATTGTAATCATCATATTGAAAAACTCCTACTTAACATACTTGTCTAGAACAAGAAGTTCTTTCAACTTAAAAAATAATTGATTCACAGGAATAAATTAATTCTAAGATTTATTCACACTAAAAAGATCTGAATAAGTCGTTCGCAGAGTTTATTTTATGTTGTTCTTGTTGCTTTTTATCAAATCACACGCGCATTCACGTGTGTAAATTTGTTGTATTTTTAACTGTCGTCAAACGCCCATGAAGTAGAATTTGCTCAGAAATGACTAAAAATATTCATATTAATCCTATTACTCTCGGGATAATGATAAGTACTCTTCGTTTTAAATCGATTACAATGGAATTTAAATACCACCTACATGAAGAACACATCACAAAAAAAAAACAATGTGTAATATTTTTCAACTTTGAATTTATATAAAGAATGAACATTGCACATAAGGCGTTGTTTAACTGTGACTTGAACATACAGCTTTTATAATCTTATATTATAATAACTTTCAAAATACTTATTCAAAAGATGTTAAAGACTGCTCATTTTTTTTAGTTAGACTATTTTATGGAGTAGAAAGGAGGGGTAGGTTCAAATTTGAAAATCGTAGAGCATAAAATACTATTACCTTTTGAAATGAAAAAAAATTATTAAATATTTTATAATTTTAAAGATAGAGCACATGCCATATATATATATATATATATATATATATATATATATATATATATGTAGATTTTACACGATCGTATTCAAAATCACTCGCTTTGATATACTATATAAGAAATATAAAAAAAAATGGTTCTGTGAAAAATGATACGTGGTAACATTTGATTTCGCTGTTACTATACTTAGCATGAAAAAATAATGCTATTCTATTTCCATTATTTGATACAAAGAGTAGTAAATAGATAACTTAAAAATTCATTTTAAAATTTTTTAAAAATGTAAATAACTTTTGAAATAATTGTCCAAAAGTGGTTATCGACCAGTTATTTACTTAATTAGATCATTATCTTTTAAATAAGTTAATTAATACGTGACTTAGCATAGTAATTTCACACATATTTTTATTAATAGCAAAATCATTGTACTTCTTTTTCAAAAGTACGGTAAGAAGTTTTGAAATAATTTTGGGATTGTTTATGGTAAGAAAAACATTAATGTTCTATGAACAGTTTTCGTTATTGTTATTAAGAGAATAATCGATGAAAATACCAGGCAATAAAAAAATATTATCTTTAAATTAAAATATTTAAAAAATTGGTTTTATTATATAGAATAAGCAAGAAGATTTTCAATTAACATTTTCAATAATTTTCGATCCAATTATCATTTCATCAAATTTTTTTATAAGTAATTATTACCCTTTTAGATTACACTCAAGACATATTTTTTTAACGTTTTCAAAATTTTGTAAAATCTATTTTTTCTTAAAAAAAATTTAGATGAGCCCATAACGTTAAGATAATTTTAGAAGCATTTTAATACATAGAGTGAGTATGGAACGTGGGCAGAGTATACGTATAACAATTTGGGCTGTACTTATCCGCGCCACGTATTAGCATAGATCCCTAATAGTTATTAGCACCATAATTGTCATAAAAAAAACAGAAATAATATAATTTATATATTGTATAAGTATTTCACTTTCCAGAAAAAATTAATAAATGAAGATATGTTGTATTAGTGTAAGTGTATTACTAAAATGTAATCAACTTTGTTATACAATGTATACTACAGAACAATCTGTGATAACTAAAGTAATTTAGGGAATTTCATGGGAAACGCATAAAAATAAAATATTTTCATACTAGGTGAACACAATAATAGATCAGAATGCGATACCGAATTAAGCGGAAACACATTATGGTACGATAAGTTATATGTTACTTTCTGTTTTAACTGGTCTTCTGATAGACAATGATGCTTTATTCAACAGACGTGTGGCGTCAAGTTAACACAAATAACTACTGAATTTAAAATTTAAAAACAACCAGTTGTAATATTACATAAACGCAGTAATTTTTAATTAAAAATTTCAATATTTGTACTGCTTTTTATTCAATTAACTTTTTTAATCCAGGGCATAATAAAAGTAGTAATTTAAAATACAGTCATTTAATTTTAATATGCTAGTAAAGATGTACTATATGGAAATAGCATACATACATTCTCACATTTCTATAAAAATAATAATGCAAGTAAAGTCGACGGTTTTATATCAGCTCAAATTAATAGAATAAACGAGTATGATAACAATACATCTATGCAAAAATATATAAATTATTTTTTCAAAATTTTAGCAATATTACTTTAGTTCATATTATATTTCAGTATAATTTCAAAAATACTTCTTATACAGGGTTATAATTTTATCATGATTTATGATCAATTTTTTAAATTGTATTAAAAATAATTAATTAATTAATGGTAGATAAAATAAAAATGATTAATTATTAAGTATGGCAACATACATAAATAACTAGATTATTTATTGTATAATGGTCTAAGTATAAAATGACTGGTCGATACAAATTTATATACCAATATTTCAGTAGTTATGAATAATGTAAAGTAATAGTTGAAGAAGGGGCGTGGGCGTTGTTATTTTTTATTGCTAGACATTTCTTAAATTCACTCTTTTTCCCGTCAATGTATAAAAATGTAAATAAATTCAGATATACTCATACAAATTTTGTTTCGATCTATGATTTTCTTTATTAAATCATTGCCACACTGCAAAATTAATACAAAATCAAAATTTTCTGTAGCAAAAAATATGATACCATATTCTAAATAAAATATAATTAAACTATTTTTTTTTTCAAAAATTATGTAGAACAGTGCAACGTCATTTATATTAAAATATATTTAATATTAGAATCAAAGATAATTTTATAAAAATATTGTGATAATTTCAAATATATTTAGATTTTTAGGATTTTTATCGTTACCAGCAATTATTTCAATGTCTAGAAATGCAAGAAACATAAAAATTACGTTTTTAAAATCCTTGTAAAATCTCTTATCGGTCATCAAAAAAGTATTATAATTATAGGTTTGAGCAATAAAAGTTAAGCTTTTATTTTTGTTAAATGATCGTTAAACTTTAAGGGCCATGTGTAGTCACTTAAACTTGATATATAGATCTCAAATTTAGCAAGTACCTATTAAACATAGTCCATTAAAGTTTTAATTGGGGTTTACCTGATTTTATCTAAGTATCGATTATCTGATAAACTAGAACAATCTGATAATTTTAAGGTCAGATTTAGAATTATCGACAAAATTCTATTCAGAATTAACTGTCATATTATTTAGCATAAAAATCTGATGCAGTGTTATCCATGATAAAATAGTTCATTATGTATATTGCCACTTGAACAAATAAATTCGTCAACCTTATAAGGTTATAGAGACGAAAAAAAAAAACAAAAGTTATCAACATTATTTTTAATTTTTGATTTTATAAGTGACTCATGATAAAAGCATCATACTATATACTAAATACGTCTTTATTGTTCAAACGCAACTTGGTTTAAAAATGGCGGAAGTATCTAAAATATTACTATTATTAACATCGATTTACATATATTAGTTTTATTTTGTTTTTTGATTATCCAACTTCATTTAAAATATAAATTCTAAAGAACTAACATGTCAATAAATACATAAATGTTACTTCAAAATCATAAAACTTAAGACTCACTTTTAAATTAATCAAACAACTTTTATTTTTTTGCTTTTTATTTGAATACCTTCATATTTGTTTAAAGATTAGTTACTTAAATTGAGAATGACACTACCATTTCAAGCAATTCATTTTATTTATTTTTCTCAAATTGAATTGCTAAAAGTTACAACACTTTTACTAAATTTTGTTAAAATTCATATTTTTTAGTAAACTATTATTACTAAAAATCTAATTCATCTTTTTTATATTTATTTTAAGAACTTGATAGATTATTAAAGCATAATAAATGCGACAATTTATATTTTTTTTATTAATTTTTTGGTATCATTAATAACTTGAAATTTTTGTGAAATTTTTTAATTAATTATGTATTGTTTTAATTTATCAAATTTACTTATTTGGTATCATGTCCTTACATGTATGACATTTCCAATTAAATAAATATGTAAATATGTAACATTCGACATCAAGATCAAAAAAGTAATTTTAATACGTTGGTATTAAAAAAGCACACACCCCAGTAACCGAGTAAAAATATGATTAAGTACAATTATAATCTTACAATATAAAATCAAATATTATTGAGAAAATACAAATTTTTCATTGAATTTTAACACAATTCAAAAAGAAAGACAAAAGTTAGTGTGAATGGTCAAATATTTTTTTTCAGCAACAGGATTTCACAGAAAATATAATTATAAAAAAAAAAGATATTCATTCTGAATTTAAAACAAAGTCATTTTGTAGCATTAACGTGGCTAATAACGGAAAAATAATTATTAAAAATATAACTGTTATTTTATCTAGAAAATTAACTGAGCAGTATTCACTGGATAGTTTATTTGATTCAAAGTTAATATCACTAATCATTAAACAGCTTAACAAAAAAAATCAATTTCTTAATGTTTCTGTCATTATTTAAATTTTTTTTATAAAATGAATATAAAAGAAATACCATGATTAATAAATATTTGCTTAAAGTTAACTCTATTATAGAAACGTATCAATCAATGTGTTTACATCATTGTATACTACAATATAAGCAAATATTATAAAATAACATATTAAAAATATTCGCAACACTTTAAGTACATATAATTAAAAATGTATGTGAAACTAAAATTTACAATCGCTTTTGATTCAAAAGTTATAATGATGATTTTAATGCCTATGCAAGGGAATAAGGAAAGTTATTGAAGGTCGTTAGGTTATGTTAAGTTAACCTAGTTGATGTTCAGTATCAAATTATGTATGATTATTTGAAAATATGTAACAATTCAGAATCTATTACTAATTTGGTTTTTGGATAGACGTCGACAGAAAAAATAACACAACTTTTGCAAATTAATTTAGGTTTTTTAAGCGATTCCAAGAATGAAATGATCTTTTTAGAGCTTTGATTTTTAAAAAATAGAAACAACTTGTTTCAATCGAGAAAAATAAAATTTATGAAAATCTCAATTTAACCTATAATCGTATTTATGTATTTAACGAAATAGAAAGCATAAAAATAACTTTTCTTTTCAGTCAAAACTTATGTTAATAGTTAACTTTTTCTAGTGAAAAGCCAATGAGAATTATTTAAGTTTGATTTAAATAATAAGGGAAAATTCAACTTAAAAGTTGTTTAGAGAAAAACTATTAACTTTAGTTCTAAGCTATTTGTAAAAATGATAATGAAAATTAATGATGAATATAATGATAGTTCATGAAAACAAGAAATCTTGTATAGTTAAAACGAACATCGAACAGTAAACAATTATGTATGTTAATACTAATAAGGATCTTTTATCGTCTACACGTTTTATTAATTTGAATGGATAGATAAAATAAACCTGCACATTGTAGTAGTTGCATAATACGGCAACAATAATTTATTTAGCAATTATAAATGCATTTAAACCATTATTAGGAATCTTGGCTTTAACAAAAAAAAATTCATTAAGAATTCAAACATGGTTTTATTGAAAAAGATAATAATAATGTGTTAAATTATTTAATCATATCATACACAAGCTCATCTTGTGATGATGTTAGTAAAATTAGGTCAGCAAATTTTAAACAGCTGAAATTGGAAATAAAGTAATTGAAGTAAAATAAAGTAAAAAAAAAAAAAACAAGATTTAAGTGAACAAACTTTTAAATTGCTATGAAAAAATATTTCTAAAATATTAAATTTGATTATTACAAGTATTACGCTCTTACAAATATACCATAGGGTGTGGATTACGTTTGAACAGCTAAACAACAACATTTTTTGAAGATATATTAATTTTATGTCTTTTGTTAAGCCAACATTTTACATTCTATAAATACAAATAATCTACTTCAGACTATAAAACAATAACACGCTTAATCTACTACATTTATACAAAAAAATTAATATTGTCGAGAAAAGCCAATTTTCAAAATGAAAAACGAATGTGTATTAATAATGCAGTCATAATCGCATACATTTTGACAGGTCTTTTTGCTTTATTCGAACTTTCTCCGATCGATACCATTCTATTAAATGTGTATAAATAAGTTATAAAATTAAAATAACAAGTTTTTCTTCGACCTCACGTTCACTGCGTAATAAACTATGATATGACACGAAACTAAGGTATTTTTAAAACAATTATCGAAAAAATAATACAAATAACAACATTTAAAATTGTTTTTGAAATAACACTTTTTCAGATGGTTACTATTCAAATCTCACTTGATATGGGATGAGTGATATTTGGGTATGTACGAGGAGAATTTTTTTATAATTTTTAATAAAAATAATACGATCATCAAAACTTGGCTTAACATAATTTCAATGTAGTTTTGGAACATTTCTGTTATATGCCTTAGTTAACATTAACAACTCCAAAGTTTTTAGAACTTTTGAAATATTCTATAAGAACGTGATTTAAATTTCACCACACGTTATTCCTCAAAATTTGATTACATTATCAATTGTTAAAATTTTTATTTGGTTTCAATTAAATTGTATAGACACTTTTATCGAAATTTAACAATGTACATAGACTAATTCGTATGAACTACAACAAGTTAAATATTAAACTTAATTATATTGCTATTGTCCGTGGACGCAAAATAATTATACAAGTCTGCAATTCATATAATTAATGAAATTGCTGAAAATGCAACACATATATCTAATAAGACTAAAAGAATTATTTTGAATTGCACTAGCTTTTAAATCTCAAAAACTTTATATCCATGCATAAAATAGTGTTAGTATAGCAAAAACTTGTACAGTTAGAATAAAATAGTAATATATTATCAATTTTAGTATTTACCTTCGGAATAAAAATGAATCTGATAAATATATATTACACTGTTTAGTTATTAACCAAATATTTTTATCTGATACTTCTACTAAAAACCAATATGAAATATTTAAAAATCATGTTATTCATCAAATTAAATTAGACATATCGCAATTAATCGTGTAAGCATTCATAATAAGATATAAAATGCAATAAAATTTATACCATACTCAGAACTAGTCCTAACTTTTGCCGAGTCTAAATAATGGTACAAGAAACAATAATAATTGCTTTTATTTTTAATGTAGCTAAAATATTGCCGGGAAAAAAAGATCAACTTTAACTAAACTCATAATACTAATGGCGTGAATAAAAAAAATTAAAATATAACGTTTCTTTAATGGTCCCTTCTTAACGGTAATTAATGTAATAATGTTAAAAGTATTCTTTAAAAGCTATTGCTTGTACCAGAGAATACAGAAAAACCTACATAGGCCAGCGCAACGGAATTGAACGTGATACCTACGAACTTAAGCATAACACGTTACCGACTGAGCTAGTTAATCCACTCAATGATAATAATTACATAATAATAATATAATTGTATTATTGTAATAGTAAAGATGACAAACAGAGTAATAATGTTATCAATGTATAATTATTATATAATTTAATATTAAAAAAATTTAAAAAAAAGTTAAACTTAAAATATCAAGAATGTTTAAATAATAAATTTTGCCATTCAGAATGTTTTTTTTATTTTTTATTCAAATTTATATAATTATAGTAAGAAAATATGCTATCAATAAATGACTTAAATTTTTAGCAAGTTAATTAATTAATTATTTGTTAGATTATTTATTCTATCGTTTTACATATTAGACTATTCCATAATTTTAGTTTTTAGGGTAGTTTTGTAAGTAAAATACTTGTTGAAATTTGAGATATTAGTGGATTTATTTGTGTAATTACATTTTGTTTATAGTTTATAGATACCAGATTATGTAACGCGCGCAGGAATATTAGGAATCATCATATTTAAATCAGAATATCAAAATACATTGGATTATCACACAAAACAGAAACTTATATAAAAGTGTAACTATCGTCAAACCGTTCCAGTGAAATAAATTCAGATTGCTAATATAGAGATTATCTACGAAGTTTTACTATAATTAGACTTTTTAATAATTTAAACATAACATCAAGTATAATTAACGATTGTTTTGAATGTATACTTTAAAAATAATATAGAAGAAATAATACAAAATAATAATCTTGGATTTCTATAAAATGTAGAGGGAGTAATTTTATTATCATAATACAGTAAATTAAAAGTTTAAAGTTTGTAAAATTTAAAGTACAAAACAATTGTTAACAGAGGAATAATATTTATGGACAAGAAATGTTTCATTATGATTAAAAAGGAACACTAATAAAAAATTTACAGCTACCCGCCAAACTACACATTTCGATGTTTAATATAGAATTTATAGAATTGGAAAATTCACTGGCATGTAAAATTTAAATTATGTAAATATAGTATTATATTATTTTTGCCATCTAACTATATAGTGAAGGACGAACAAAAATTATGTTTCATATCAGCAACTATCATTAAATATGAAGCCTCTATAAAAATACGAACATATATAGTATCTACAAATAAATGATTGCACGCAAATTTTATTTTACAATACAATTAAGCTTTTGCAAAACCAATAAGGTGAAGTGTATTAGAGATACTTAATCATAAAATTGGGTCGATGAATAATCTTCCACAAATATAATAATTACTAATAATATACTAATACACAGTGTTCCCGGTCTGTTCTGACAAATTTTATATTTTAAATATATATTCTATATAATTAAATATATAGAAGGCTATTGTGATAATTTTTAATACTTCTGGTAATTTTTTTAGACATTTTATTTCTTCATACATAAAAATAAATAATTTATATTTGTGATATTATTATAGTTCTATATTTTAACAAGTATTTATAAAAGACTATAACAAAATATATTCAGCGAATCAAAAGTTCAAGAATATATTCGACACAAAGGACGCTCTGTATTCTAAACATTAAAAAATATTGAAAGCATAGTCAAATCACTAGTCAGAAAAAAAAAAAATGTTTGATGTTTAATGATTTAATGATTTTTTAAATATATCAACATTATTTTTATGTTATTAAAAATTCGTCAATTAAAGTAAATAATTGTCCTATCGTAATTTAAAAAATCCGAATTAATTTGTTTAATTTGATTATTTTTTGAAATTGGAATACTCATATAGAAATAAAGCTATGATAATAACTAAATACTTTTAAGTTTGAAAATATTTAGCAATGGCTCCACTTGTAACTATAAATATAAATCGTCCAATGAAGATAATATTGTAACAAAAGAATAATATATAAAGGTATTAACAGAACTTGCGTGTAAGCTATTAAGAAATTATCTAACTAAAGAGTTGATACTATCAGCCTAATATTATTTACACAGAGGCACAATGGTAGCATTTAAAAATGGCGACAATATTTGTGGGAACGTTATTGTTTTCTAAATAAAGTGAAAAACATGCGATCACATTAACATATATTTTCATCGTGCGTCTTGACCCTTTTCGACTAAAATTCGTTAAAATCGCAAATCGAAAATTAGAATCATAAGTGCCTTTGAGAGCAATACACGGCTTACTTTGTATTCACTACATACAGTAAATATAGTGCAGAGTTTGCGATGATATTAGTTTCATAGTAAAACGTTTATATTGTGGATTACAGAAAATTAGCCGATTAAGGGTCATACAAAGCTATATGATACATTTAGTAATCAAATTAAAACTTTGTAGATCTATCGCATTAGTATTATCTACGTTACTCAAATAACAAAATAAAAAACAACATAGCTAACTGAATCATTAAGAAATAAAAACTTCGCATTGCACAACACCTGAATCAACTTTTATTTTTATTGGATAACACGAATAGCTTTATAGAAAAAATCATGCTAAAATTATCGTCTAAATTCCATTACACAAACTATTGAAACAATCATTTTACAATTAACAAATTGGTAACAAATTCAATATTAAGTTGTATACAAAATTGTGTCTGTTATTATAGAAGCAGTCAAGGTGTTTTGAGTAGACCAATCGTCGTAGGCGTGGTGAATTAGATTAAAAACCAGTTATTGAAAAAAGCGGTTTTTTATTTATCAAAATAAAAATAATTTATAATAATAATAAACAAAAAAAATAGTACAGTCAGATTCTCAGCATAATGAGAATCCGATTTATAGAAGATTGCAATTCGATATGATAGTGGTAGACATTACTATCATAAAACGCATCAATGTAATTGTTTGAGACAAGAAAAAAAAATTGAAAAATTTTAACAGAAATTTACAAATTTTGACTTTACCTACCTTATTTAAACAAAGAAAATTTTTTTTTAATCTTAAAGTACATTTTAGAAAATTTCAATTAATTTAATTTTTAATAATATTGATGTTTCGTTGCTAGACTGTGCTTCAAAATGATATTATAAATTCTATGATTATTGAACTTCTAGAAATAAAGTTTTTGGATAGTTTTTATTTCTTAATATCAAAGTACATTATATTAACTTTAACAGGACATATATTTTTTTGGAATACTATAAAAAACTGAAAAGAAATATCCATTTAGTTTTCAAAAATATATTTCAATGTAAAGTATAAATATTACGTTTATAATTATGTTTAAAACAATTGAAATTGTTTAAGACATTTCTCTTTATTTTGAAAAGCGAGAGGAATTTTTACAAATTATGACGCTAAAGCTAAATAGATATTATTTATAATATTAAAACCAAGATAAATCTTGAATTAAATAACGCAATATTTCACTTGTTAAACAACTCATTCATAGCATGAAAAAAGTAAAATTTAAATTTAATTTCAGACGTAAATTGATGGGTGGGAGCTTGGAAAGACTTAGTTTTGTCCAAATTTGATTTAGTGCACATCGATTTATGTAATACTTTTTCAAGGATTATTGCATTTAAAAATGTACTAATTTATCTATGATTTATATGATGGAATTCGTTCAATAATTTTTTTGCTAAAGAAATTCTAAGTTAGTTGCTATTTTTAATCATTGCTTGCATTTATAATGTTTTATTATTTATCATACTAATAAGAAAGTAATTATAGTGAAAAAAAAAAAAAGATATGATAAGTGTACCTTACTTTAATATAAGTATATGTATTTTAGAACGTGTACTAGTGGTTATGGTAGATGTAGCCTCCCTCAAATCCATCAGATATAAATATTTCAAGCCCATTCTAGGAACGTTTTTTTTTTTAATACGCTTCTAAATCAGTGACGGTTATTTTCGAAAATGTTTTAATTTAGAATTGTTAGAATAATTTAGAAAAAAACTATGGAATATCCTTTCAAATAATTTTTATGCAACCAAATAGTTTATTTTTAGCATAAACTGTTAAATATTTAATAACTATCGAAAAGTATTTGTAATTATTTAACTAGACAATTGAATAGTATTAAAATATATTTGAATAGTTCTACCAAATTGTTTTCAATTGACTGTTTGAAAAGTTCTAATGTAGAATTTTATTAAGTACATATAATTATAATAAGATAAATTAAAAAAAAAATTTACCTTTCTTTAAATGGATAACTATTTTATTGATTATTACATTTAACTCTTTAGTTTTAGCGGAAAGGTTTATTTTTTGCCCAACAAAAATATTTATAAACGCCAATGCCAATTTTATACTTGATTGTATACAGTTCTCTGTTTAGCATTATATACTCTATTATCTTATAAAAACATAACACCGGTAAAGAGGACAACGCTTTTTCAATTTTTTACTTTTAATAGCAGCAACATTAAATACTGACCCCTTTAAAAATCATTTGAACTATTTTATTGTTAACACCAAAAAATCTGTTTGGGTCAGAGTTAATAAAAAATATATAAAAAAAAAGTGTTTAAAACATTTAATATATCCCATACAAAGAATGTAAATTTTGAAACTTTTGACGTTTCAAATACATGTAAAACGTAACAATTCCAGTTAGGATATCTTTAACTCGGTTAATAATGAGCCACTTTAAAATTGTTATCGTTATTTTCAAATTACATTTTTAATTATTATTTCAATCACAGGTTTATTAATGTTTTAATAATACGATTTACGTGTAAATAGTAAAACAATTTTTATGATTCTTTAGTTATAATAAAGAATACCAGCTAATGGATTTTGCTAAGAATTCTTTTTATATTGTAATTAAAAAAATACTGGAATTTACATGCAAATTTTCTATTAAATAATTTTTATAACTATACGAATAGACGAAAAGATTAAAAAATCGCCAAACCAACGTTTATTGTATGTAAACTGTTAATCTTGTTTTATAAAACAATATAACACTGTTGATATTATGAGACATCAAGATACTTAGTTGCATGTAAAATATTCTTTTAGATATATATTTTTGTAGTTAGGATAACGATATTAAGGATACAACTTAATTATATTAATAACACTAAATATTACATATCGAGTCAAATATGGTTCTAATAAAAAATATTATTAATTGTAAAAATTAAAACATATTATTCATCGCTACATTTATGAAACACAAATACGAGTTGTAACAGAGATATTACACTTTTTTTGTCTCCAAACACCGTTTGGATGCATTATTAGTCAATCAATCAAAAATATTTATATGTATAGTTTAAAAAAGAATAAATTTAAGTGGAATGAAAAACCACCACTTTTTATCACTCGGCCATTGAATAACTATCTGTTTTTTTTAAACGAGTAAATGTTTAATGGCTTATAAACTCTTAAATTTAAACTATATTGCTAGGTATGCTTATTATTTGTTGATCTTACCATAATAATAATAGAACCACTCTAGTAAAATCATAAAGTTAAAAAAACAATTTTAATCATGTTAATTTTTAGCAACCGTAGTTTTATTTAATAGGCATTATGCAATAACACAACGAATGACCTGTTATAGTAAGTCATATTATTTCTTTGTATATTTTTTTAAGAAATGGAACAAAAAATTATTATTAAAAAATGAAGACATTTTAATATACCGCCTTTTAGGGTAATTACCTTTAACGACTTAAAAAAAAAGAATCTATCACATATTAAACATATTATGGTCTAAAATGACACGGAAAGACGTAATATTGGCGAATAAACATTTTTAAATAAATTCATTGTATTAGACCTAACTAGCAAATTTTCATTTATCATTTTATTAATCGAGGTATAGCATCATTAAAAATCAACAAATTCTCATGTAAATCTACTCTAAGAACAAATAATTTTAACTTATTAATAAATGTGGTTTCACCTGTTATAGTTTCATAAATCAAAATCTACTATCAAAAAAAAAATCATTATGAAAGATAAAGACTACAATTTATAAAAAAAAGTACCATATTTAATGTATAACACACATTTTTATAATAATAATAAGTTTTTAGTCAGATTACGTGAAGCCATGTTTGTGAAATCATACAATTATTGAACCGAAAAACAAAGTAGGTCAAAGTCAGCATCAAAAAAATTCTTGAGTATTTTGGAAATGATTTCCAAAATTTTTGGAATGGAATCCAACTATAAATTTTATAAGATTATTAATTTATTTTTTAAAATTAAATACAAAAAATAAATAAATCCTGATAATACAATATTAATAACCTAAGGATACCAAAACAATACAAAATACGACATTTAATCTATATTTAAAGATAGTTATAAATTATAATAGTTGTTTTCACAAGGAAATCATGAATAACTGAAAAAATTAAAATTGGAAGATAATATTTTTAATAAAAAATTAACGTTTCCCAATGATAGATTACTGTTTAGATAAACAAGATACCATAAATCATAAAGGGTGAACAAATTTTAGGGTAAATATTTACCTGTTATGTTTTTTCATCAGTATATAAGTTTTAAACAAAAACAGGATAAAATGAATTATTATCTGACAAATTCTACGGAAAAAACAAAGCAGGGTTTAAGTGATATTTAAAAAAAAGATCATAATGAGAATGAAAAACCCAGCACAGGGGGGTCGCGGCACTGTGGTGACGTGACATATTTGGATCAAGTATAATGATATCTGACAGTGATTAAAATCACTATCATAAAAAACGCTTCGATGCAAATCTTTAGATAGTGTTTAATTTTAAAAAATAGGTGGATTATTCCAAAAGCAACATGATCTGCTAGTTCGTTATTAATATCCTGATTCAGATAAAGTATATCGAATAAAAGAGGGATTATTAAAAAATAGTATTTCTCATAAAAAAATTATGTTGATCCATACACTTTTCAATAAGTTATAGCATTATAAAGTTAAAAATAAAAAAATAAAATCCAGAATTTTCACACAATAATAGCATTTGGTAGCCAATTTCACCCTGTAGACAAAATAAAATACGAAATTTCTTTTTACCATAATAAAGTATATTACATTAGCTTTAATTTAAGATATATATAAAAGTGTCAGACCTTCCGGAACACTTTCAAAAGTTAAGTTGAAATAGTCAATTCTTTGTGAAAAAGTTGTCATTTTGAATCCCCCCCTGTAGGCAGGTAAAAAGTCAGATTTATAAAAAAAAATATACCAAATGATAGGTAAAGACATCATGCATCTATAAAAAAAAGAATTATATTGATCCATACATCTTTCGAAAAGTTATAGCATTATAAAGTTAAAAATATAAAAAAAAGAATTTTTTTACAAAAATCGTATTTTTTTTATTAAGTTTAATGTCTGTTTTCACCATGAAGATAAAATAAAGTCCGAAATTTTTTTTTACCATTATAAAGTATATTACATTAGCTTTAATTTAAGATATATATAAAAGTGTCAGACCTTCCGGAACACTTTCAAAAGTTAAGTTGAAAAAGTTATACTTTCTATATGCATTTTTATGTTTTGAATCCCCCCTGTATTAAGGGAAATGGTCCGATTTAAAAAAAAAGTATGTCGAATGAAAGATCTATATAAATACTACTTCTCATAAAAAAATTGTAATGATTCATACATTTTTCAAAAAGTTATAGCATAATAAAGTTAAAAATGGAAAATACAAAATCGAAAATTTTCACACAAAAATAGCATTCGGTAGCCATTTTCACCATGAAGATAAGATAAAGTCCGAAATTTTTTTTTTTCATGATAAAGCATATTACATTAGCTTTAATTTAAGATATATATAAAAGTGTCAGACCTTCCGGAACATTTTCAAAATTTAAGTTAAAAAAATTAATTTTTTGTGAAAAAGTTGTCATTTTAAATCCCCCCTTGTGGGCAGGTTAAGGGTTAAATTTATGAAAAAAATATACCAAATGAAAGGTAATGATATTATGCATCTATATAAAAAAGAATTATATTGATATGTTTATTTTTGAAAAAGTTATGGCACTTTTAAGTAAAAAAAATTGAAAAAATTTCGAAAATTAGCGATTTTTAAATTTGTAATTTTTTTGGAGGTTTCCCCCATTTACGGGGAACGAGGGAATTTTTTTCAATTTTTGAGGGTAATGTCTTGGACTAGATACGATTTGTGATCTTTTGACGTATCATTGAAAGAAATCGGTTCGGTGAGAGCTGAGAAAAAGTGGTAACAGACACAAAAAAAATAAAAAAACACATCTTAAGTAAAACCAATACCTTCTCAGCTTCGCATCGAATCTAATTGATTTGTCACATATATCTTTTGTGATGAAGGTAAGATATATTATATTCATAAATATTTTTACACAAACAAATGCTCTGGTAAACAACTACGCAATGTGAAGCATTTGAATTGTGGTTTCAAACTAATATTATTAAGTACGTGGAAATTAAATGCTTATTATTATTTTTCAGGGCGTTATGTATAGTTCTCGCGCAACTTCTCAAAGGATTTATTTTTTCAGCTTTCCAATAAACACGAAAAAGCTCGTTATTTACTGAAAAACAGTTACAGCATAATGCGTAGGACGCATTAAAGAGGCAATGACAGAAATGAACGACTCAAAATATTTTCTTTTTTATGATATAAACAACAATAGAAAAAGATTCACCCACGTCATCGACACCAATTTTACTTTTGATCGGAAGATTTTTATGAACATCATCTAACGAGTACTCTTAATAAAATGCCACGGGCACAGAGGGCAAACAACTAATTTAATATTATTTAACAAAGGGTGACAAACAAACCGCGGTAAAACGATTTGCAAAACCATATAAATTACAACTTCTTAAAGAAAAGATATAAAAACACTTAATAAATAAATGACAGTCACATGTGGAATGATGTTTATGGAAAAATAATATAAAATTATTTTTCAAATATCATTAATATTATTGAAAACAGAAAAATGTTAAGAAATCAATTGTTTATTAAACCAAAAAATAATGTATTTAACAATTATTTAAAATTGTTAACCACATAACTTAACAATGAAAATAGTAATAGTAATAGAATGCAGTTTCTACATTGAATATAAGTAATCTTCATAAATACAAGTGGAAAAATAAGCCACTAGTACCATTTTAATAAAAGCAAAACAGTAAATTTTAATCCACAGATTTCTTCGATAAATAAAATTATTTACTGTAATCTGATATTAAAATCAGAGTAATTTTGTTTTCGCAATTAGATATTGACAATTAAAATATTAAACCAGTTAAAAATGTTGCAGAAAATTTTAAAATTAAATTTATAATGTGTTTAACAAAGTGTCATACTAGTTAGTTTTACGTCAAAAAATTATTAAATTTATTTAAATCGAGAAAAAGGCTAGAAAACAAATAAGGAGAGACAAAAATATGTATTACAATGGTTATTTCTTGTTTAGTTTCATTGTACATTTTAATAATAAATTAATATATCAAAATTGATAACAACAAAGGTTAAAACGATTATCTATTCTTGTGATCTCTTCTTTCTCTTTCGCACGCGTTTGAGATGTTATAAGTTTTTAATTTATATATACCTAGAATACACGTTTTTATTCCATAACAAACAATTTCAACTATAATACAATGAATATTAATGAACCCTAATGTCTCAATAAACTTCAAACAAAACTAGCCAAAGACTGTAAAAGTACAATAAATGACTAATAGTGATAAATTATTTTTTGAATAAATCAAGTTAAAATGCATTACACTTTTATTATATATAAGCTTATTTTTTTTTCAGGGACGATAACAAAACAGATGGATATTGTGATATCAATAATTATGGTGGCTGATAATAACAACTTCACATTATTTAACAATTCCTACCGAACCGCAACATTTCAATGTTGTACATTTGTACATAGTAATACAAAAAATTTGTTCAACAGAAATAAAAATAATATTAAAAATGAATACTAATAATAATAATTGGCCTGTCTGAACACGATAACAGTGTTTGTAATCAAACCAATGTCTGAATGATGCTATAGAGCCGTCGTAGTAGAGCCATAGTGTTGTACTATTAGTCTTCGAAAAAAATTTAACAGCGCGCCAACTCTTAACATACGGGAAAAACCCTTAACGTATATTAATGAGACCGATTACCCGTCTAGACTAAATTCAATTAGCCAATTCAAATGGAAAATATTACTGTGATGTTAAAGTAAATGTGCAATAATACAACGATCTCATTTGAAACAGATAAATTGATTATTTATATTTGTACTATATGCGTGTAAAACAAACTAATACAAGGGAAACTTAAAAATTACTTGTTATACTCCGAAGAGCCCATAATCGAACCATAATCGTCGTTGTGGTACTGTTGAGGGGTATCCGGAGGTGACATCAAATATTGATGATGTGCCTGTGCTTGTAATGATTGCTGTTGGTTTATTTGATGGTACTGTGACTGCTGAGTGGCTGGCACAGTTTCTTCGACCGAAGGGTACGCTGGTACTCCGTAACAATCGTGATATTGTTGTGGTGGTGCAACTTGATGGTATGTGGGTGTTACAGCTGGCGAAGTTAAAGTCGGAGAAGACGCGGGGTTGGTTTTATTTTGATGATGGAGTTGATTATTATTATACACAGGAATGACTGGAGGCACTGACACTAATGGCGGAGACGATAAAGAGTCGTCGTTCATGACCTGATGCTGCTTCTGTTGCTCTTGGAAATAAGCAGACAGTTGTAAGGATGAAGACATTGTAGAGCAATCGTGGTAAACACCAACAGGTTGTTGAACATTGAGGTGTTGGTAGGTGGATAAAGAAGGTACAGCGGCATTTAAGCGAGAGTGATGATGATAAGAACTGCGATGGCAATAAACGGACTGAGTTGGTACGACATAGCCCTGATAGACGGATGACGATCCGCCTGCCGCACAACCGCCGGGCACCATAATGTCGGCGGGGTTTGGCAAGTACGCGGTGACGGCGTCCCAACGATAATACTCCAGTTTTGGAAGTTTAAACTACACGAGAGAAAATTAAACTTAATACAAACCAAAAAAAGAAAACTTTACCGCAAAACGAGTATAGCAGTAATAAATCTTTTTTCGGTAATTGATTTTTCGAAAACTTAAAAATTATTATAAAGAGTTAACGGACAAACGAATAACCCTAACCGCACTCAACTTAACGTCGCGTTCAAAACGACACATGTTGCGCGGATAACCGTTCATACGACCGACACTGAGAGCAAAGCGCTAGATATTGAAAGATAGATTGAAAAAATCGCGGGCCTGCTGCCGTTCAGCAAGTCGATGTGCGCGGTCTCAAACGCGCAGTGTGACCGATATATAAAAACACCAAATCTCATCAGTGGCCACACTGTTTGCATAGAATGCACAAAACGCAAACTATGATGACGACAAAACAGCGACGCATATTCACGTTAAACTGACGTATCCAAGGTCATGGTCATGGAACGCCGAGGGGATGACAACTGTATACGGGCCAGTACGGCGCAGGCGTTTTAATAACACAAATAACTATTTTCATTATTTTCTAATAACAACAACAAAAACACTCTTCTATCTTTACGTTGTACAATACATACAACAATAAAATTGCGAACATTAAATGATTAAGTGTTCGAATACAGTTGTGAAAATGCGGTGCATTCAACGATAAATATTATTTTATTAGATTAATGTGTTTAGCTCTCCAAATTCGTCATATAGTATGTGTTAATAGGTTCATAACACCAAATTCATATACAGAATATTAAATTAAATAAATTATTAATTAAATAAATCAGTTATGTACATGAAAACTAAATACAATATAATATCTAAACATTAAAATTATAATTGAAGTGCAATTTGATGTTATTTTCAGAGAAAAATATAATCAGTTTTGTAAAAACCAAGAAAATATACAATTATTATTTTTATTGAAATTAACGTTTTCTTTTTTAAAAAATGCAGTTTATTACTTGGAAACTACAATATCTCTAGTATAGCACAGTTTTGTAATCAAACAATGATAAAACCATCTTATGGCTACGTACTAAAACATTAAATAAATTATACATGTTTAATAAATAAGGAATACATTAGTAAGAATAATAAGAATAAATATAAATATAAGAAAATAATATCGTTAAGCTGGTGCAAAAACACAATTACAATTATGTATGTGTGAAGTATGTGAAACATAACTTAAAAGTTATTTAACTATTATATATTTGTTATCCGACCCTTTTTAGTTTAAGTTTAAGATTGAAATAGGACTCATACTCTTCAAAAATAAAATGAGCAATTATATGCTCACTTATATTTCTAAGGTTTAAAATTGAAAAAAGTTTGCTAATTAGTTTAAAAGAGTTTAAAGCTGTAGCATTGTGGAGATACGAGGTTGACTTAAAATCTTGAATTCACAGAATAGACGTCTAGTCGAAATGAAAATAGTAAATACTGGCAAAAAACTTGCACGAAATATAAACACACTCTTCTCCACGTGACTAAATTTGTGTTGATAAAAAAATCCAAGGTCCACTTTTACGACATACAATTAACATTACTGCAAATATTATATAGCATATAAGCATATCATAGTCCGAGGTGCATACCAGAACACAAACAAAATTTGATTGGTGCATTTTATCACTTACTTAGAATGATAGCCAATTATATACGATAATAAGTACAAGCTTTCATTAAATATAAAATTAAAAAATACAACTGATTAAAATTATATGGATGGGAAAACTACAATTTTTTTCTTTCTACTCAAACTACTACTCATTATAATTGTGAGGATTAAAGCGTAAGTGATGTAGTCAAGTTTTATCATTTTTAAAGGCGAATTGTTTGTAATCCCATTCATCATCATCTAATAAAGGCAATGCCTTATCATTGAGCCCACTCTTCTCTGTTTGACACCAAATTCTTCAGTGAAACAAAAGACAGTTTATGAGTTCCAGGATATTTTCAAAATATTTATTGGGTGTCCTCTTGGTTTTTCCCAGTTATTTTTCCTTCGAAGATGTTGATTATAAAGTCAGTGTTTCGGAAGATGTGTCCGATTAACTTTATTTTTATTGATTTAATCACCTTCATTAACTGTCTTTCTTTTCGTATTTCTTCTAGCACTTGCTTATTACTTTTCTTGTCCATCTATTTTTGTCTTTGTCATTTTTCTCCATATCCCATTAGGACTAATATAAATGAAGATTTAAAAAATAACATTATATTACCTTATAACTAAATTATATTACTATCATTTATACCAAAGAAAGTATTAAGTTTGAAATATTCACCTACATTTCAAACTCATTATACTCAAAAATTGACTTACAACACATTCGCTTTAACCCCCCTAATTGATTACGTGTTTAAAATTAGAATATTTTCATTACTATTTAAAAAGCTCTTTTTATGAAAAAAGATACATGTTTATAGCACCAAAATTACTAATTTCCATCGCTGTTTAAAAAAAATGTCCTTCTTACATTGTTTACACATTTTCTAAATATATATCCTTTATATAAACGTTTTAAGTCAACTTTAAGGACTTATCATAAATCAAGAGAAATTATATTTATTTATGTTTTATTTTATGTTAGATTAAAAATTATAATTCTTTTTAAAAGAAATTAATGGCTAAATTAATACACCCGTTAAACTGTAGTCATCATCAACGAAGAATATCAATCATAATAGTTATATTGTTGTCAATAATATTAAGGTGAATTGTTTTTGGAATTTTGTCGCTTATCCTAAATCTGGCTAATTATTATAATACTTCTGTTACAATCAGTGTTCTTAACGATTAGCAGTTATTATTTCATCATAATTTAATTATTTTTAAACAAACCAAATAGTAACCAATTATAAATTGCAAAATATTTCTGACTTTTTTTTTGTAATTAGTTGAATAATAACTGATCAACCAAATATCATACGCGAAATATAAAAACACAGCTGTAGAAAGCGCCAAATAATAAAATATATAAGCCTACAAAAGTAGTTCATTTAAATTTCCAAAAAAATACATAAAAATAACATTACATTATACCGAATTTTTTATCTATACGTATATTTTTTCTCATCATTGCACTTATATCGATCATTTATCAAGCAAAAAATAAATAAAAATTGATATCCATAACAAAAAAATTTAACATTTGATAACATTTTCATAATTATGAGTCATTAATAAAAATTTACAGCGGGATAGTTCAATATTTTTTTGCCTGAAAATGACCACCAAACTCAAATAAAAAAGTATAAAAACGGTTTACTTGATAGTTAGGTTCAAAATTTTGTACAATTTATTTGAATATCATTATATTTTATTAGGAGATTTACAAAAATTTTTCAATTTTTATAATATTATTATTCAATTATGGTTTAATTAATAATTAGCAATTATTTCAAAATCTAGATGTGATAGAAAAATCTGAAGCCAGATTGGAAATCGGTAACAAAAATCAATAGAAAATTTATCATTATATTGTAGATAGTATAAAATTATTTATTATTTGTTGACACTTATGTTACTCACTGGTGAATATCTATTTAATAAATAATTACGTTATCAAAGTTTACAAAAAAAAAATTAGAGAAATACATTTTCTTATCATTTTATGTACTTTAAACGTCATATTACTATGTTAATATTGGGCAAATAGATTCGAAATACCAAAAAAAAAAGTTGAAATTTGAAATGTTAGCAGAAGAAAGTTTTTTTAATAGACTATTCGTTAAAATTCGTCAGACGAATGTCACTAACTTCAGGGACATACGCTAGAGACGTCTTGAGTAGTAATTATAAGTTTAAATGAAATTCCAAGTAAATGCCTATTAATAATGCAACTGAGTATCGAATAAGAATTGGGCCCTAAAAAGGCATTCCGGTACCAGATTTTTAAGCAAATTTCAGAACATCTTTAACATTAACTTCTATGAAAAAAAAGTAAAAGAAAAGTTATTATTTCTAACAACTTAAGAGTGCTAAAAAAATATACTGAGTAATTCGTTTATCAAGAGATATTAGATATTAAAAAGGGGAAATGACAGGTATGAAAAAATATTCAACCCAGGAAGATCAAGAATAAGAGTGCATGACTCTGATAATAAAAGTTATGATCAAAAATAACTACAAAGGCCTGAAAGAACTGAGTTATAATAGAGAAACATAGAGAGCTGCAACAAACTAATCTAAGAGTTATTAACAATTTAGAAAATTTACATTTAAAAAAAATTATTTTTTATCGATATAGCCTGTCTAAACTTCGTAATACGACACTACTGTCATTATTAAATACCAAAAAATTAGCTAAATTATATTTTTAATTTAATCCAAATAACAGAAATCATAATACAATTATATTTCAATTCTTTACTTATTACAAGAATACATATTATATGGATTATTCAGATATCTTACATAATGTACTTGGGCAATAAAAAATGTTCCTAAACATCTATACTTAATAAATAGTACAATTGTTATTTATATTACGAAGAATTACACTTATCATTTTTGCCATTTTTTGCTATCCTCTATTTTTTATTAGTATAATAAAAACACTAATTAATAATATAAATATATATATATATATATACAGAAACGTATTTAAGAATTTTATGCCATAGGTAAAAAAATAAAAAAAACGCTTATCATCTTAAGATTAGACCAATGCATTATGCGTTACTCTTAGCATCTATAAGTATTTAATGATTAAATAAAAAAAATATTCGCTCTTAAACATAAGTATAATATTTTTTATATATTTTCCATAGAAATAATTACAATTTTTATTTTTGACAATCGAACGCCAGAAATAACCCAAAAATTTCAACAGACCAAACACATGCCCCCTGTACCCGTCTCTAAGTACGTCTCTGTGACTAAAACTTATAAATGAAGCCGATAATTAGAAATAGCAAACTTACTTAAATTTCTTCCGCATACAAATTATTTTGACAAATTCCTTTCAATATAAATCATAGATAAATTTGTAAATTCATAAATGCAATAATTGTTGAAAAGGTATTGCAAAATTTAGGCACACTAAAAATGTTTAGAGGGTCAAGCCCCCCCTCCAAGTCTACTCAATTTGTGATTATAAACCACTACATTTATTTACAACTAGTAAAATATTTTACTAATGTAGTAGTAATTATTTTTAACTTAGCCAACTCAAATATAAATAACAATGACCAAAGTTCTCGGGTCGATGTCATCATTACTGATTACACTCATGTTCATGGCAATGTTATTAATTTATCTATTTATTAGATATAACTCATAATTTAATTTATAACTTACATTGGTGGACTTGTACTTGAGGATCCTTCACCGCCAAATTGAGATATCGTCGATCCGTGATCATCAGTGTTGTGATCACGATCTTCTTCCTCGCCGTCACCATAGTCCTCATCACGTGTTGAATTACTACACTCTTCCATAACTCAGAAATCTGTAAATGATAACGTAATTCATAATTCATTATGATTAATTGATGCATTACTTAAATATAAAATATTTTTGTAACATATCGTACGTAACATTGGTATAAGCATGTACAAATGCACTTATTTATTTTATGCAACTTTTACTCTCAATTATGTGAATATATATTTATTTAGAGAGAAAATTTAATTATACCAACAGTATGTTTATAGTGAAATAGTAATAGTTTATATAAACAGAAAACAAAATGTTCTTTTCGTCCTAGAATTAAGGGTTAAGGTACATGTGTTCAAACTATTATTAATAGTTTTACAAAAGTATTAAACAAAAATAACTAGACTTTAAAACAAAACTATAAACATTCTTAATGATAATAGTAAAACTAAGAGCACTAAATATACGCAAACGTATTATTGTGGGTATGTAAGCAGGTGTATTATGTAAAAACAATATATTGTTTGGAAACGTCAAAAATGTTTTCTTTTCGATTAAAAATATGTATCCTTCAATCAAAATTTAGGAATAACAATAACTGAAAATAATTTTTCGGACATAATTTTTATTCATTTAGACTGTCGTAAAATAATAAAATTATTTATTAATATAAATATAAATATAAAACCAATAAAATTATATGTATTTTTATCATAAACACAAATATTAAAATTAATTCAATTTGACTTTGAATAACTTAAAACGAAGTGTTCAACAACGTAATTGTAGACTCAATGTTTTTTATGTTTCACTTGAATTATAAAATTAATTACTTTTAATACTTTATTTATCTTTAAAAGGGAATAAATAATTAAATTTTGAGTATAACTTCAGGTTATCAAATATGCATTTATTAATTCAACTATACTAACAAATCAATGTCATTAATTATATAAGAAGCATGAAGTGTCATATAAAATCACTAAGTCGTCAACAAGATGTTATTCTTATGTGAAGTTGGTCTATCGCTATGGACCACTTAATGGGTGGTGACCACACTGCAACTGCGACACAAATTTTTTTGCTTTTTCTAATGCAGACATTTTTACGCTTGCGTACTAATCTAGCCGCATACGACGTTGCTAAGAATGCAACATATAAAATTACCAAATAAGAAAAAAATTAGAAAAAATATACGGGTAATACAAAATAATAATTTTTTTTAAACTTATTAATAAATTTTATATCATAGATTAAATGTCATCTCATCGATTGTTTATGAATAGTTATCATCAGTGCTCGAATTGGGGGGGTGCGCAGGGGGACGTAGCTCCTCTACTTTTTTTTCAATTTTTTTGCGCACCCCAACTACTTTTTTTTATTGGGACGGGAGGACGGTGGAAAATACCACCTCTTTTTTTTTTTTTTTTTAAATATTAGTATGATAATGAAATATGATTTATTAATAAATACTAAATAAAGTAATGGGTAAAAAAAAAAAAAAGGTCTTCAAAATACTATGGACGCAGTTTTCAAATTGTTAAGTTGAGCTCCCCTACTCATTTTTGGCCAATTCGAGCACTGGTTATCATAAATTATAATAATATTTATACGACTATGAGCACAAAGGATTATGAAATGACAGAGAGAATAAAATGTCTAGTGGTAGTACCAAAACATATATGAATTTATGTACAACATACATTAATACATAACATAAGAATTCAATGAGTATCTATTATATGGTTTAGTTGGACTAATTACTGTGGGTTCACATTTAGTTTTATCACCATACACAAAATACAAGTTTATTTTTTGCACAGTCATCCAGACAGAGATGCATGCAGAAAAATTTCAAGGGTGCCATAATTATTGACAATGATTTGAGCTATGGAGACTATTTCCCATAAGCAAGAGAAAGAAGCAAAAGACCTTCATCTCTTCCTAAAATTTGACAATCTAATTTTTTACTAAAAATGGTCCTTTTAAGGGGTTATGAGCAAGAAAAAATAGTAATAAAATAAAATATTTATAAATTTTTATTTGAATTTATAAAAATTTTGCCACTCAACCTCAAAAAAGGCCTAATACCAATTAATATAACTATTACATCCCTTATTAGAAAATTAATATTATTAACTATTAGGAATAAACCTTATAAGAAATAAGCAGACAATACATTTTACTTTCCCTATCCATATATCGTACAAAGCCGAACTGGTCTTTCCTAAATAACGCTTCTATTTTTAGAATTATATTAGTAATAGTTGCTGCAACACCAAAAAGAGATGGAACACTGAGATTATCCTTCTAATAGAAAAGCTAGTATCAAAAAAACAAAATGCCTAATAGACTGTTCAATACTAAAATTATTTAGATATCTAGGTCTCCTAAACAATTTTAAAAAATGGTGATAGCAGGTAATTACCCTATATAATATGGTTTAGGAATTCTATTATACACCTAATCTTTTAAATATACCCCAATATTTGAATCATCATTTTTAATTTATTACTAAATAATATTATTAATTAATAACTTATCAATAACAGAGATTAGGCAGAATTGTGACTCTCATTTCAATAACATCTAATATTTCATAAAAATACATTCTTAATTGGAAATAATTTTTTTTTATAACATTTTATGACTTTGTTTTTCACAAAATTTATGTTTTTAATTTTGAATTGTATTAAAAACAGCAATAATTTTAGATAGCAAATTTAACTTATGTACCTATAAATCAATGGAAAAATGTATAAAATTTATGTTTAATATATTCTCTAGAAAGTTTCTATTGGTGATAAATATGCCGAGAAAAACTTTTCACCATAATGCACCACGAAACACAGTGCGTTTCTGACTGAACTAATTAGGATGCCTCGAACAATCAAATTTTTTTTAAATACTATCAGCTTAGTAATGATTTACTAATGCTTAAATAAGTTACAAATATTTTTAACCTAAAATATGTTTATAACAATAAATCCACCATGATGAATATTATTACCATGTAATCTGTTTTTTTTTTGATAAAATAAACAAAATGCAACACAAAATGACATGCAAAACTTTTTATTTTGGCTAACTAGGTGCTGCTGGCATAGAATTTTATTCACGACAAAGGGTTAATTGTCAATTCAAAATATATTTATTCTAATTTATCATAAATTTTTATTATTTATTTATCAACGAATAAAATAATCTAATATTATTTTTGATATATTATACGGTACAATGCGCAAAAGTATATACCTACAATCTTTACCTAACATTAATACCATATAATAATTGCATAGACTAAATTATTGGGTGTTATAGTGCTAGTTATTCCAATAACTTTAATAAAGATAGTTACATTCTATCATATACAACTATAAATTTTAGTGATGCAATTTTTTTAAACTCAATATTTTATTTATTGATATACGAATTAAAGTGAAAGATCGCCTAAGTATAATATTCTAAAATAAACTATTATTGTTATAAAATGTAAAGAACATAAAATCAATTTTATAAGGATACCTAATTTAACATTATTTGTATTATAGTTTCTTTTTTTATAATGATACATATTTACTGAATATAAATATGTTCAAGTATTCAACTAAGAATTATTAAAATCTATGTTTAATTTTATTTAAATTTCGTCAAAACTGTTAATTTTTTCTATTGATTATTATAAAACAATAATAAAAAAATGACAGTCATTTATAAAGAGTTCACACTCTTTACATAATAGATGACATTATCATGATCTCAATAAAACTAAAAAAAATATTTTACAATTCCATTAAAACCATTATACTTACAAGTGCCAAAATAAAAATGGCATTTCGTAACAAAATATACTTAAGAAAGGAACAAAGAAACTTATAGTTTGAAGCCGATTTCGTTTTACACAGCAAAAATGAGATTAAAAAAAAATTAACAATAACTATGTTTCATTGATTTGCAATATTTTTAATTTGCTGATCAAGATCAAGGCAGCAATCGCCGATACTATAAATATAATGATATTCCAGTACAAATTATAAATGCTTATCGCCAATTATAAAGATTTTGTCAAGCATGCTTATTTTTTTATTTGCAATTTATACAAATTTGATGTCAATCACAATCATTACACTAAAACTATAAATAAAAAATGTCTGTAAATTATATGTAATGAAATGATTTCATTTATGAAGGTATGTTTTAATCCTATTCAATTTAAACGATTTGAAAAAAAAAATAAGAAGCACTTACAAATTAATATTTTATTTGAAGTTTTATTATTACCAGTTACTCGCGATAAAAATATGATTTAAAATAGATTGCACTGTTAAAAAAATGAGATTTTCTGACAAGAAGTAATGTGTTTAACTAAAAATAATAAAAAACAAAGTACAAAATAGACTTAAATCATAATATTAGTAAGGGAAATTGCTTTAGCATTTTTTTCCATTGAATCGAGATTAAAAATCATTTAATTCCACTAGAATTACAAAATTACAATCATATAAAATGTAATAATTTTACTTTAAACGTAATTTTTTTTTTTTTTTTTTAATAAAACAATGAAATAGCGAAATTTAATTGCTATGCGCCACTATTAAAATATAAGTATTAATTTAACAGCCAAATATTTCCAATTTAAAAATTACACTAGATTTTTATTATTAATGCCTACTATGACATTACTTCAATTTACTATGTAAATTATTTATAATTAACTGAATTTTTGATTTCACTTATACCCTAAAACAAATTCTTAGATTTACGTTTGTATCTATCAAAATAATAAAAGCAAATAAAACTTTAGGAAGTTATTTATTATGCTCTCATATTTATCTTATTAAATGTTGTTCTTAAAAGTCCTTATGAAAACTTAAAGGTATATAAGTGATCCACTAACATAAAACAAAAAATTGTATGCCTAAAATTAGGTACATTATATTTTTAGTTATATATTATTTAAATTAGACATTATAGACCATTTTTTTTTTTTGAAATTATAGAGAAAAAAATTTATAGTCAAGAAATATATGCAAAATGATTATGACATATTGAATAATTAAATTGTATAAGATGTACGCAGTATTATCGTATTAATTATTCTATTTTACAAATTAGTATGATAACAATAAAACAAAAATTAAATAATAGCAATTGTTAATATTACTTGTGCTGTATTAAACAATTTTAAAATTATAATTATCAGCATTTTTTTATTTACTACTTATAATCAGTACTAATTACTATAAAACTATTCTAATAAAACAATTATGATGCAACAGAAAGTTTTCCAATACTAGTATGCTACTAAATTAGATTTTTTTTTTATTTAGCACCTCAAATATCTTTTTAAGTAGGTCCGACAAAGACAAACTTTTGTACCTACAATTTTCAGGTAAACTATTTATTTGTATATTTATTTACTAGAATAGAGCAAATACCATTCCTTGACAACTGATTAGTTTCATTTACTTATTTTGTCAATAAAACAAACTTTCGGCCCTAATACTCAGAAAAAAAATTCATGTTTCATTATTATCATGTTATACTACGAAGTCAAATCGAAAATAATAAATTACTTTATCTGCGAATTCAACTAATATAATTAATTGTAGCAATAACACATTAAAAAATAATTCAGTTTTCTATGAAACCATAATCTTAATACGAGTTAAATTGAGATCGAACAGAATAAGATTTTTTCCATAATTGCAGTAAACATATAATCAAATCTCAAGTATTAAAAAAATAAAATAACTACAAATACACTAAATAAATGAATACTAAGAGTTTATTTTATGATAAGACCGAATATCAATTGACAAGTTTAAAAATTCAATTATAAAGACTATTTCCCCTTTCCATAGACATATGTAATTACTGTTTTGACAAATTTTTAATGTAAATAATTTTATTATAACTATTTGTAAATTTATTAACAGATTATAATACGAACAATTAAATTGTACTTTATAATAAAATCAGTTGTTGAGCAATTTGTTATTTATCATTAACTTGAGTAAAATATTTAGTATCACATAAGCTAAAACATTATAAAATAACCTAATTCATAATAAAAATATCACTCGTACTTTATGATAAAATAGAACCATGATCTAATGCAATGTTCACTTATTTTATAATGATAAAAATGTTTTTTTTTTTTTATGAAAATATCAGTTACCATGTTTATCTAAGTACATTTCTTACAATTATTTATTTAGGTTCTAGAATAAGACAACGAACATATAATTATTAATCAAAATAATTATTTTTTAATTTAATATAGTTCAAATGTTTTTATTAATACTGGCTCTCAATAAATATTAATTTTATTATCCTTTTTAAAATATGATTTAGTTTCAATCCATTCAAATACTCATATTTCACTAAATGAATATTATTTAAATATATATTAAAAAATTAAAATATGCATGTTACTGAAAAGAATAATTTTCTCCCGAACAAAAAAAAAACCTTCGATTTGTATAAAACTACCAAAAATTATAATAATAGAAAAGAATAATTAGGTTTATTTTTTTAAAATTATACTTTCATAATTAAAACCCAGATCTAAATGCAATTGTAGCTATTATTTCAATAAGTTTGAGTGTACATTTGTCGTATTCTATAAAAATAATTTTTTTTGTTATGATTAAGAAAAAAATTATCTGTTTATATAAATTTTGTAATGATTATTACTTAATAATAATTTTTATTGTCAATACTGGCACTATAACCCTTCTTCTCTTGTATGACTCTGCTCCTACTGATTTAAAAATTTCACCCATTAAAGTGTTAATTTCTCCATTGATATTTTTAAATGGCGATTAAGATAATATAATAGAGTTTAAGAAAATAAATTTTTTATAAGAAAATTTGGATAATTTAGAAGGTATTTGTAGAAGCGTTTAAATTAAGTTTGATAGTTAGAGCACTTCAGATCAATGTGAATTTTTAGTAAAATTAACGATCGAATTAATAAACCAACTATAAAATGATCTTAAAATTTCAATACACATGAACATTTCATACAAGTAGTGATGTTTTGGCATAAAATTGCTAAAATTTGTATATAAATGAACAATTTTTATAATTATAAGTACAAAACTATAAAACGCACTTTAAAAATATATTTTAAATACAAATACATGAAAAAATATTTATAATACGTACTTAAATACTCTAACCATTAATTATTTATTCTTAAATACAAAACCTTCATAAAAGTATTTAAAATACTTTCAACTATCTATATATGATTCATTATTATGTATTTATATTTTTTTATTTATAAGCTATTAATTATTTTTTAGAATCAACTCTTATAACTTTTAGAGGTGTCAACTTTAATTTTTCAAATAAAAACACACATAATTAACTAGCATATTCAATAGACAATAATCTATTTAAGAAAATAACTGGTCAATAACAACTTTTAAACCAGTATTTCTGAAGTTATTAACAATTTTTTTTTATGATTCTCTCGTTGGTGGTGTCTAGTTTCTGGTACAAGCCGGCCATAATACCCATCCCGTTATCATTGGTAATTTTTCATTAACAGTTTTAAGTAACAACTGAAAGTGAGTAGGTGCTGGTATTTTAATAAAAAGACATTTCCTGGACGTACCTTTCCTTCTGCCTAGGTATAAAAATGTCAATAACTTTCGAAATAATGGTTCATAAGTTGTTACTGACCAGTAATTTTCTTTTTTAGATCATTATCTATTGAATAATGCTAGTTAATTATGTGTGTTGCAATTTGAGAAATAAAAGTTGACACCATTATAAGAAATGAACATAAAAATTACTTTATGATTGATAAATAGAGATAAACATTAATCTAAAAGAAACCAATAAAAGTAATATTTTTATTTTTCGACTTATTAAGTGATTCATGATTAGGGGTTATTATATACTTTAAACAGTAAATATTATTATAGAGAATACAGTTACACATTCATATCTAATTTTTAATTATTTATATTGCCAACTACACTTAATTCTTTTCTGAGTATTAACCGATTCACTCAAATTTATTTCATTGGTGTCAAATTAACTTTCTAGTTGATAACCAAAAAATAAATAAATTATAACTATTATCCAAAAATGTATGCTTATATAACCATTGAAAACACACGTCAAAAATATTTTATTTTGTAATTTAAAAAAGTAATATATATAATGCCATGAAAAGTTATTTTTAAACAATTCTTTTTTTAATAAAAACAGCAATACGTAACAGTACGCAATTCGAATAAAAAGCTATTGATCACTATAGCAGAACCCATGCTGATTGTTGGAATGACCTATTTTGAATGAAGCAAAAATGTTGATATTGTCGTGGATAATGATCACTGAAGTTTTAGTAATATAGCAAATAATATTAAAGTATAAGCTGAAAAGTATAACATAATGAAGCCAATAATGTAAATAGAACAAATGTAATTTTTTAGGATAACTCTGCAGGATTGTCACGAAACCCATGATCTTAATGATGCCTTTACATCATAATGGACAATCAACAATACGATCTAAATGAAGCTATTTTTGAACAAATTATATATTCAACAATCCATTGCTTCAGGAGTCCTGCTGTTGAAATATTCTATAATACTACAGTATCTAAGGGAGATTGTAGGCGTTATGATCAAAAGATCACTAAAAAGATGGAAAGACTACATTTTCATGACTTAGTCGTTCCACGTTAAATGAATTTAAATTTTACCTAGACAGCCACAGTTATAGCAGCTTTATAAGAAGTTAGGTTCTGATATTTTATTTATTAATTAGACATGAAAAAAATGTATAAAACTACTGCTTTTTTTTTTTTAATTCAAAACATACGTCGTCTGTACCAAGTGTCCAAGAAATGTGAGAAGTCATATAAAAACGTGCTAAGTTTTTTTAAAGTAGGTGTTGTGTACATTACTACAATAGTCTAAGGGGGGATCTCTTACAAATCTTGAAAATTAACTTCAACCGCAATTTTACGAGGTATATCTCCATGATGTATAGTAACAATTTTAGCTAGTTTTAGAAGAGACTAACTTAAAGATCATTTAAAATTACGTAATTTTTTTAATTTAACAAATCATACTTTAAGTCATTGTGTAATTTAACAAAAATTTTATTGATTTAAATCTCATTCTCTACACAATTTTACGATAGTGAAAGACAATTGTGAAAGTTTGTAAAAAAAAATTGGTGATAATAACTTAGTATAACTATAGTTTTAATCCTACTTATTACATTAAAAGTCAAAAATAATTATCATAATTTACTGTTTTGAGGTAAAGCAAAATAATATACATAGTTGAACAGATCTAACTGACAAGTTTTATAACTTTTGATACAATTAAAATGTTGCTGTAATTTTTTTTTTTTAATAATTTATGCATTCTTAACTATGTTAAACTAACATTTTCATTATTTATATTTAATAATCAAACATTTTTTTATTATTTAAAAAAAAAAATGTATGATTTTAATTTATTCTATGAATGCATAAAATATTAAAAATAAAGAAAAATTACAACGAAATTTTGATTATATCAATAGTTATAAGAGTTGTCAGCTAGATCTGTTACATCTTGAATATATTGTTCTATGTAAATAAATTTTAATTTTATAGCACAAATTTATATTTTTTTAAATAACAATAATAAAATAATATGCAAAATAGCAAAAAACCTTAAAAAGCATTTTTTTTAAAGACATTTAACTTTCATCTATTAAATGTAAGAAATTGTTATTGATAACTTTATGGAGTATTCATTGAGGCAGAAATAATATTAAAAAACCCAATACAGTGGGGACGTAGATAGTTGGGTCAAGTATAATGATATCTGACAGTGATAAAATCACTATCATAAAAAACGCTTCGATGCAAATCGGTAGATGTTTAACTTTAAAAAATTAATGGATTATTTATAAAACTAAATAATCTCTTACATCCTTATAAATAACCTGATTGCAAGTTTTATTATTTATAAGTGTAATATATGAATACATACAAGGAAAATGGTTTTATTTAAAAAAAAAGTAAGTCGCATAAAAGAAGAATATAAATAGTACTTAACTTAAAAAAATTATAATGTTTCATACATTTTTCAAAAAGTCATAACGTTATAAAATTAAAAATATAAAAAATTTTTTTTTACAAAAATCGTATTTTTTTTATTAACTTTATTGTCCGTTTCCATCATGAAAACAAAATAAAGTAGGAAATTTTTTTTTTTCCATAATAAAGTATATTACCTAAGCTTTAATTTAAGGTATACATATAAGTGTCAGTATTTTCGAAAAACTTTCAAAAATTAAGTTGAAAAAGTTAATTTTTTGTAAAAAAGTTGTCATATTAAATCTCTCCCGTGGGCACGTAAAGGGTCATATTTATAAAAAAAATATATCAAATGATAGGCAAAGGCATCATGCATCTATAAAAAAAAATTATATTGATTTGATTATTTTTCAAAAAGTTATGGCAGTTTTAATTTTAAAAAATTGTCAAAATTTAGCGATTTTTAAATTTGTAATTTTTTTTGGAGATTTTCCCCATTAACGGTTAACGAAGAAATTTTTTTTTAATTTTTGAGGGTAATGACTTTGACTAGATACGATTTTGTGATCTTTTGAAGTATCGTTGAAAGAAATCATATCGGTTAAAGCTGAGAAAAAGTGGTAACAGAGAAAATAATAAAAAAAAACACATCATAGTAAAATTAATACCTTATCAGCTTCACAACAAAGTTAAAATATAAATATTATTTTTATATTATTAATTTTTAAAAAGTCTAAAGTTAATGTTAGCTAAAATTCTAACACTATTTTTTAATAAACACAAACGGTATATCTAAAACGGTTCTAAATGTAATATATGAGATTAAGAGGACCATAAACCGTATTTCAGTATGTTTGAAATAATTCAATATACTTTATTATACTCTAACCAAATATGTAAGCTTTTAATATAAAATTTAACTATTATGAGAAGTCAAAACTTTATAAGTTGTTAGTAAAGCTGTTTTTGAGATAGAGCCCTCTTGCACTAATAGAACGATGAGTAAACAACTTTTTTGTTATTATGTTATTATAATATGACCATTATTAAATAGTACTAAAAAAAATAAAAAGGTCGTATAACAATTAATCATGTATTTATTAATTTTATAATATATCATTTAAAAAAATTAATAAAGAAAATATGTATAAAATTTTAAGTTCTTGTAAAATTGTACAGGTAAAGAGATTTAAAAAAATTTACATTTACAACAAAAAATGATCATTAATACATTATAAGTGATACATTTACAATAGTACTTGCATAAAAACATTTCTTAAACAAACTAACCCATATTTTTTTTTGTGATAGATATTTATCAAAACCAAACTGCCCTACTCATAAAAACTAATTTCAAATATTTACTCTACATCATATTATTATGTTAATTATGTTTTGTATACAATTTTTGTATTTCAAGTTCATAAATATGATATATACAAAATGGAACATATCTATCAGACAACTCATAACTTTAGACACAATGAACATTTTGTTTTTTTTTTTTTTTCAAATAATTTATACATTTTTAAAACAAAATTTTATTTTTAATAATAATAACATTATTTTTTTTCATTTGAAAAATGTTTAAAATTTAAAAATAATCAAATTTAAGCACTTTTTTTAAAAAAAAACAAAAAATGGATTGATGGAAATTTTAGAAAGATTTATTTTTATGTAACAAAAATTTTAATATATTGAGTGACTATGACCCAAATGGAGTATGCATAATAAATATATATCAGTACGAGCTGTACCCTCACCTAAACTAGATACCAACTAAATGTATCAAAATACATGTAACTGAATAATTATTTGCCCTAAACCTAATCCAATAATCATTTTGTAAGAAAAGAGTTTAAAAATAAACTATTTTGAAATTTAAAAAAAAAAAAAATTTATTTTTATTTTAAACAAATAATAAAAAATATGATGATAATATAGTCTATGAATTTGTAAATTATAACAAAAAATTATTATGTAAGATTGAATGTATCAAAAGTTATAAGAGTTGTCAGTTAGATTTGTTCCATTATGTATACAGTATATTAAAGAATGCATTGAATAAAAACCTACACAGTATGTTTTTTGTAAATTATAATATACATTATATTAGTATTAATCATGTATATCATTTTTATTTTATTTAAAAAGGGCTATTAGAAACTTTATGTTAAAAATGTTTAACTTTATATTTAACCAAATTAGTTATAAACAGAGTTTATAAAAATTATAAATTTTTCTTTATTCATCATAAAATTACCAAATTCTATAAAAATATATAACTTGGAAGTACAATACAACAAATACATTTTAATCCAAGAAGGTTATCTGAATGTCTTTTTATTAATACACTGCTAGTAAAATAAATTGTTTAATTTTAAGTTAAATAATAAATATTCTTCTTATAAGGGAAAAACATATTTTACAATTTAAAAAATAAAAATGTTCGTTATCTTCTTTCACATATTTGTAATTTTAAAATTTACCTAACAAAAATAATTCTCCTTCCAAATTTATATAAGTGAATAAATGGCAGAAAGCCAGTCTAAATTTTTTATAATTATGTATTTTTTATAAATTAATATGTTTAATACTTAATATCATAACTAAAATTTAAGTTTATGATATAAAATAAGGAAATTATTAGAGTATTTTTAGTTTTTTGCTCTACTAGAAAATTGTTAAACCTAGCACAAATATCATTTCTCTAAAATTTTAGGTTTTCTGTATTGCTAATAAACCAGTATTAGATTATTTGTAACTATCCTTTTTTTTACTATAAATTTATATACATATTAATTTAGCTAAATGAAAGAAGAGTAAAATATGAACAAGTAAAAACTGCTAAATGTAAGTTTTTGAAATTATTATTTTAATAAATTTGTATATAACAACGAAAATACAATTTTGTTAGAGGTTTAACTGGAGAAAATCACAAACTATTGATGGAATTTTTGAGACATCAAATTTTATTTTAGTTTGAACGAATTGTTCCTCACCATTATTACAGCATTCATAGATAGAACTGATATGCTATAGAATCATCATTCTATCAGTTATCAAACTTTATTAAAGAAATAAACCTTACTTGTACAAATTACTTGTGAAGATTCAGTCTTGTATAGGGCGGTCAGTCTATTCAATCAATTTACTGATAAAGATGTACAAACATCTAATAATTTATCCTGTTTTATTACGTTCGTTACAATCGTTTAATGCTTTTATGAAACGTACTTAGCCCGGCTACCTTGAGCTATACACGGCCGACACAATAGCAGCAGGTACCTCAATAATGAGTTACACATGATGTTTTACACACACGCACACACAAGTAAATTGTCGCATAATATAATTCATAAATCAAAGAAAAAACTTCATTCAACAAGAAAACTTTAAGTTTGTAAAGAAAATCTAAAGCGATATTGTATAGTCAATTTTATTTGACATCGAACGACAACAAATCCGACCCGACCCGTCAGACGCCATCTTTGTTTTTGTTGGTTCCGTGATCAAGGCTCTTATCACTTAATTTATCATAGAAGAAAAAATCAAACAAGTAAAAATACAAGTAACGAAATACATTATTTTCAAATAATATAGTGAATAATTAATTGTTTTCATGAGCGTAGTTTAAAAAACTTATCTGTTAGGGCTATTCCATAATAAACTTAATGAGAGGGGATTCTTTACCACATTGCTTGTCTCCCCCATGTTGTTGAAACCCAACCAAAAAATAAAGTTTATTTATTGGGGCTACGAATTTGTATATGATGACTGAAGCTCCCACAGTCCCTATGCAAACTACGTTAAAAATTATTTTAAATAATTAGTATCATAAATATTAATCTATAGTATTTATTGTTTGAATATTATTTAAATAATTTTAAGTTAATTTATAATTTATTAAACTTAAATATTGAGTTACTTTATGTTTATATAATGCATAAAAACAATTAAGTGCAACAAATATTGTAATGATAAATTATTCGATAAAAACCAATCCGGTATTTAGATGACCACATCTAAAATCGTTATATTTTTTAAAAAAAATGTTTATATAAATAAAATTATTTTGCATTCGTACAGAAAAATATAAAATAAAATCCTGATAATATTTAGTTAATATGCAGGTTCTTTTTAATTTTTAAATAATAAGTTATTTAAACAATAATGATGGTTTGAGAGATAATTTTCAACCATTAAAATAGTGTTATTTTTAAATAGTTAAAAATCAATCTTCTAATCATAAAAATTTAGTAATGAGCTAGGCGAAAAATTATCATACAAAAAAAAAATGAACATATTATAAGTGATCGAATAACATATTAAAAAATAGAATAATTTTTTAGCTAATTGTAAGTTTTATTAAGGTAAAAATTAATTAAAATTAACATTGATATATTTTAATAGTTAAAATTCCACACAGCGGGATTTAAAGCTGTCTACAAGTTTGTGTTTAATTCAGGAAGTAATTTAGAAATTCATAATATGAACGGGGATAAAAATGAAGTGTTTGAATTACCAGTGTACGATGAATATTTTTTTTATTACTTAAAGATGATTAAGACCAAAAAATTGAAGTCTACTAAGTTTTTTGTATTTGCATAAAATATTTAATGGTAAACTAATGTCCCTTTACTCTTTCTCAATGCGCCAATGGTCTAACTTCAAAAAATGAATATGCGGTTTTTGCTCTCACTTAATGTTGGTGGTTGGTTTGTTCTTATAACTCACTAAAGTTCAAACATTTTTTAAAATTGAGATGCAATGATTCAAAATAAACTAGTTTTAATGATTTAATTTGTGTTGAAATAATATAAGTATTAACAAGTTTTTCTTTAACTATGGTTACTTCGGGAAAAAACTATTAATTTTTTCCAATATCATATAGACTCGAATTGATTTATTAATTTTGAGACGTTACACTAAATAATGTTGTAATAATAATTGGTTATTAAAATTTAATAACCAAGGTCAAGTGAAAACTAAAATTTCTTAGTACAGTTATTTTCTCTCTAAAAACAAAAAAAAAATATATATATATATATATATATGTATGTATATTTATATTGTACAATTGTATCAATGGCTGTCATACTTTATTGATATACGTTTATAAATAAAGACAAACATCACAAAGAACAATGGTATATACATGTAATTTATAAGTATATTTATCAACAATATTAGTTTTAATAATAAATGCATTTTTAATTGTAAATGTTAACATGTAATACGTACATCCCTATCTTATCTTCAACTAAATGCATAAACTCAGCGCATTGAGTTCAATGTACGATGTTCCATTGACATTGTTCTCTACCTATATGATTAAATACTTTCTTTAATTTACTAATATTTTTAGTAATTATAATGTTGTTAATGTTCATACATAAACTAGGTATATTAATCATTAGTAGTTTTAGTAATTAATTTTACTTTACTAAATTGTGTTTTTTATGTTTCTCAATACTTTTTCTCACCTCAAACTGTCTGATTTCGCTTAAAGATACATTAAAAAATCAGAAATCATATTTAGTTGAAGAAATTACCTTTGTAACTTGAAAAAATTTCGCTGGTTTTCATAAAATATGAGAAATTTACAAAAAATTATTATATTTGTATTCAAAAATTTTCGTTCTTATTTTTTCTTAAAATTGCTATAACATAATATAAAAGAATCCCTTTAGTATGTTTTTTCCTTTGAGATAAAAAAAAAAAATTGGCCATTTCTTCTTGTTTGATGGCGGAGGTAGTTTGCAACTTTTGCATACAAAGTGGGCTTTTTCAACTTAAATCTTGTAAATGATCCAAAGATCCTGTGTTTATTTAATGAAAATTATATTAATTTATTAAATTTATATACTACAAGTAACAAAACATTTATCACAACTACTTGTCTTAAATATATAAACGGCCCCACAAATTAAACGAAAAATGCAACTTTTGTGTAAAAAATAACTATTTTCGTTTTGTTACGTAGAAGAAATTTGTGTGTTATAGTAATTAAAAAGCGTCACTCAGCACTAAGCACTACCTTGCTTTTCACCTTTTCTAAATCTTTAATGCTAATATATCAAGAAGTAATAATACAAATTTGTTTTCGACCAGTCAAAATTTTATTTAGATCATTCTCTGATTATATTAAAAAAATTGTGTTTTATAATAAATTCAATATAATATTGAACGAATTAAAATTATGGTTAATATGAAGACAAACTACACAGAGTGTTACTTTTAACATTAGTCACTCGATTTCTATTAAAATAATAACAATATTACGCATTTTTTTAAACATTTTAGTTAAATATCCAAACATATAACTAAAAAAAATAAACGTATACTCAAATTTATATTTCTTGGTTTATCAATTACTAAGTACTATTTCAGTTGTCATTTTTCATCAAATTTATTTTTTTTAAATAAGAACATAAGTACAAGATGTTCCGTTTATTATAAACTATTATGAAAATAAATAAAATATTGAACAAGAATGTTTTGGAGTTAAGAAAGTTTTTAAAACGGAGATATTTGTTATATTTATATATATATATATATATTAGGGTGGTCCTTAGTTATAGAATAAAAAATTTTTTTTAAGAAATTCATTCATGGGCTCAAAATTTCGTTAGGTTCACTGAAAATATGAAACTGGTAAAATTTGAGTACAATAAGTCAACCCCTTCACGTGCCTCAAAGGGGTTGAAGTTCTTCAAAAATGGGGTGGATTATCTTTTTTTGAGTGTACGCTATTTTTGAAGTTTTGTCAAAAACACAATGAACAATTTTTATAGAACTCAATGTGAACAAAAAATAAGATAATATACTATTTTTTTGTAAAATTAATATTTTTTCGTAAAAATAAGAAAAATCAGTTTCACTTAATTTATATAAAAAAATAACATAGTTTTCAGTTATACTTTTCCAGTGTCTTAAATTTTAATTCTACGCAGAAATTGTACAGAAGTAATATTAATCACCGTGATATCTTCTATAAAAAACGTTATTTGAGTTTTTTTCGAATTATGAATCCTTTCGAAATAAAAATTTAAAACAACTACGATAACTTGTTTTTTTTTTTTAATTTTTTTTGCTTGTATGTTTTTTTGTTCATAAATTAACAAATTTTCTTAGTTATATTAAATAAATAAAAAAAAACAAGAAACACAATAAAATAATAATTGTAATAGATGAGTGTTTAATATTTTGGAGAAAAACGCGTATTCCTACACAATATTCTTCAGACTGTGTTATTAAATTTAAAATATTGTATGAGAAATAGAGAAAGTTGGACAAAAATAAATCTAGAAAAACAAACACAAGAACAACATTATAATATTTTTTCTGAAGAATTAGACAACCTCTTTGACATTTCTCATATCGAAGCTCTGAATATGATGAGTATTGANCTTCTTTGACATTTCTCACATCGAAGCTCTGAATATGATGAGTATTGAAGAAGACAAACAGTTTTTATTGTCACAACTTTAAAAAGGCCACCCAGGGGCATGCTTGGTATTGATATGAAATCAATAGGTATTGAAAAACGTAAAATTACTCGACAAGAAGAAGAAGATGATCGAAAAAAAAAAGAGAAGTTAGAAATCGCAAATTGTACAGGTAATTATTAAATATTACACAATAATTTTAGGACATTATAAGTAAGCAGTTTTTATATACCGAAGTATTTTATTATTTAGCCGAAACTCAATATTATAGAAGCTCTAACTCGGAGAAATAATATATTGATATGGAGGAAAACGTTGAAGAAATGAGTCAATTACCTGGGCCTTCAAAAGAAGTAAATGCACTAGAAGATATATGTTGTTTTGTAGTTGAATGTTATATTAAAATGTGGTTTTCAGCTGCGAATATTATAACAGCTCCTATAAATGATTTAATGTTATTAAAAAAGTTATTAAACTACAGTAATAATAAACTAGGAGAAGTAGCTATAAAAAAATGTATAAACCATTTATGGTATTTAAATGATGAGTGTGCTGTGTTTTCTTTATTTGACGATCGACTTGACATTAATACTAAGCAGCGAATGGCAAAAAAAATATTAAAAGATTATGAACAGAGCACGAATGAAGAGCCTGAAGAAAATGAAGATTCAAATAAAAAATTAATTTTAAAATATGAAGATTTATCAGATTTTCTAGAAAAAGATCTTCCTTTTACGTTGCTCAACATTTCATGGAAATTATTCGAGCGATTTAAATTAAAATTCAAGTTTTTATATGAAGATACTACCACATGGGAAATAAATAATTAATACAACAACGCTAAAGAAATATTATCCTCCATTAAAATAGTAAACGACAGAATTTAACGACAAATTTACAAGGGATGAAAAACAAAAGCAATTTATATTACAAGAATGAAATTATATAATAATACTGCAAAATTTAAAATTTAAAATTACTATATTTGTATTATAAATTAAGTGAAACTGATTTTTCTTATTTTTACGAAAAAATATTAATTTTACAAAAAAATAGTATATTATCTTATTTTTTGTTCACATTGAGTTCTATAAAAATTGTTCATTGTGTTTTTGACAAAACTTCAAAAATAGCGTACACTCAAAAAAAGATAATCCACCCCATTTTTGAAGAACTTCAACCCCTTTGAGGCACGTGAAGGGGTTGACTTATTGTACTCAAATTTTACCAGTTTCATATTTTCAGTGAACCTAACGAAATTTTGAGCCCATGAATGAATTTCTTAAAAAAAATTTTTTATTCTATAACTAAGGACCACCCTAATATATATATATATATATAAATATAACAAATATCTCCGTTTTAAAAACTTTCTTAACTCCAAAACATTCTTGTTCAATATTTTATTTATTTTCATAATAGTTTATAATAAACGGAACATCTTGTACTTATGTTCTTATTTAAAAAAAATAAATTTGATGAAAAATGACAACTGAAATAGTACTTAGTAATTGATAAACCAAGAAATATAAATTTGAGTATACGTTTATTTTTTTTAGTTATATGTTTGGATATTTAACTAAAATGTTTAAAAAAATGCGTAATATTGTTATTATTTTAATAGAAATCGAGTGACTAATGTTAAAAGTAACACTAAATATTAATTTTACAAAAAAATAGTATATTACCTTATTTTTGGTTCACATTGAGTTCTATACATTGTGTTTTTGACGAAACTTCAAAAATAGCGTACACTCAAAAAAAGATAATCCACCCCATTTTTGAAGAACTTCTACCCCTTTGAGGCACGTGAAGGGGTTGACTTATTGTACTCAAATTTTACTAGTTTCATTTTTTTAGTGAACCTAACAAAATTTCGAGCCCATGACTCTGAATTTATGAAGTAGAAAAATAAGGACCACCCTAATATATATATATATATGTATAATTAATGTATATATTTCAAAATTTCTCAGCTAGTAATGTATTTAATAGCATTTGTAATTATTTACATTAATTAAATGTAATCTCATACCTTAACCATTAAGGGTGTCAACCTTATTTTTTCAAATGGGTATTATACATATTAGTAGTTGGTGATAATCTTTTACAAAACATTAATAACATAAATGATGTTTTACATTAATATAGTTCAATATTTGTATTAGTTATTTACTAATTGAAAATAGTTTAACTTATAGATAATAATAACGTGAACACAAGGCAATAAATTATACTTACGTCACACGTAATAATCATTTTAATTTCACAAAAAATTATATAAAAATATTATATACGAAAAGCAATACAGAGTGTTCAGGAATTAAGGAAACGAATTTCTATTGTACTCATTGTTTGTAACAATTTAGCTGTTTCCTAACTTACTGAACACCCTGTATAATAGAGAAGCCTGTATAATTATCTACCAAAATATCTCATGTTTTAATTAAAAAAAAATAGATTATAGAACTGACTCGAAAATGAAAAAAATTAATAAAATTTCTATCTATCAAGTCAAACTTCCTATTGAGTCAAAAAAAATTTGTATAAACGTGTTCAGCTAATTTAAAAACCTTAACAATACTTTATAATATTATTATAACAATATGAATAACTATTAACCTATCTTAAATAATTATTTGCAAAACTGAACATTAGTATTGTAGTAAATGTTATTTATGACACTACGCCTTATAATTTTTATTATGGCAACTAAAAACACAAATATTTTTTAAGCATATCAAAGTTACATACTTGTCTATGATTTCAATCGGCTTGTTTATTATGAGTAGTAATGTACATTTCAATGAAAAAGAACTTTCAGAAAATTTTCAAGGGTTGTTTAAAATTTGAAAAATATGGGCTTAATTCTAAGTTTTTAAATAAAACATAAAAACGTAGTATTATCTAATAATCGTGATAATAATTTATGATATTGCAGTAATTTAGATATTTAATCTGTATTCAATATCTTGAAGTTCTTCAATATAATTTCTTTTTTTTTTAACAAAATTTTAATTATTACGCTATCTGTTACAATATTGAACAATAAGCTTAAGTGATAACATAAAAAGAAAAAAAAACAGACAGAAGAGACTGAGTGAAGAGACCTCCCATTGGAGGTACTTCAACATGAATTAATATAATTTCTAATCAGTTTTTCTCTTATTACTTAAAAGTCCTTATGTAAATTTCGCATTTTAAATCCATACTCAAAAATCAAGAAAAATAATAGACGCCTAATATCATAACACTAAAATAATAATGAAACAGATTCTTTAACTAGTTTAAAACTAATTTAATAATCTTACTAAAAAATTGACCAAACATCACAGCTTTTGAATCGGTATTTTGTGTTGTAAGTTATGATACAAACATGATAATGAGTAGAAATTAAAGGCAGGAATGTTAGTTTTTATTTCAAGGCACTTATAAATCGCTTTACTTTCTTATCAGTCTGGTATAAAAATTCTTTTAACTTTATAAATATAGGTTTCTAAGTTGTTGTCTATCATTTGTAAACCGAACCCAAATTGAAAATTGGAAAAATATATGTCACTAAAAAATACCAAAAATTATTTTATCATTAATATTATTTATAGAAATATCAATTGAATAAGAGTGACTATTTAAAGAATCACTCTTTATTTCCATAGCTCAATTTGTGTTGAGCCATTGAACACTAGAACATATTTTTTGATAAAGGAAGCCTAATAATATACATATTGGATTAATATTAAAAGTTGATTAAAATTCTCCCCTAAAATATACATAACCAACACTTATATATTTTTTAATATTATATTTTACTTTTTAAAGGGGAGTTAAATAGGTATATTAAAAAAAAAAATTTTAATAATAAATGATTACAACTGATGAATGGCGATTATTTACACCACAATTATATTTTTTAGTTTAACTTCTGCGACTATTTATACATAGAAGGCAAAGTGTAAGAATGAATTTGATTTTTAACTTTATAGTAAAGAACATAATCTTAAACTTAACATATGTTTAAAGTCTGCAGTATTTCTAGAACAATTTCAAAAGTTAATTTTTTATGCAATTTAGAATCTTCTCCAATGAGCAGGTAAAGGGTCAGATTTTCAAAAAATTTATATCAAATTAAAGGAAAATAATAGTGTTTGTATAAAAAATATTATTTTGTTTTAAGAAAAAGTAGTTTTTAAAAATGCCGAAATTTACCGATTTTAAAAATAGTCTTTTTTTTGAGATTTCACCCATTCTCAAGGAAGGAGTAAAAATTCAATTTTTAAGGGTAATGTATCCCACTAGATACAATTTAAGATTTTTGATGTATTGTTAAAAAGATATTGGTCCAGTAAGAGCTGAAAAAAGTGGCGAAATAAATAAAATAATAATAAAAATAACATCATATTAAAATTAATACCTTCTCAGCCTCACATCGAAGCTAATATAGTTTAATTTGATTTTCTTTTTTTTTTTTTGAGAAAATTGTAATAAAATATGAACAAATTCTAACATATCACTGCAATTAACGCTACTGTGTTCTCTATGAATTTTTGATTAAAATATGCATGATAATATAATATTATAATATTTTAAAGTATGAAAAATATACCATTGATCAGTCTTTCTATGAATTGTTTTACGTTATTCAAATGCAAAAGACAACTGCACATGGAACGTATATTAAACTTTAAAAAATTAGGAACTAGGATCATTAGTATTAATAGTATGAATAAGGTGTTTTCATGAAATTGCTGACTTAGTGTAAAAAACACAATTTTATTCTAATTACTTATCTTTATAATTTTAAAAATCAATTACACATTTTAATTAAAGAAAAAAAATTATTTACTCACAAAGTTTATTGCAAATAAGAAAAAATCTATTAATTAATTTTGAGTTGATAAGTTTAGATGAGATCAATTAATTTTAATGTGGTAGTATATATGGTTATCAAAATCAAAAAAAAATTTAACACAAAAAGAAAAATTGATTTGGCGGTATATTCCCACTTGGATAAACCTATAAAAATGGTTACATTGTAGATGTAAATTACAATATAAAATATGTGGCTATTTTCTAAAGCTGTTAAGTCAATTTTAATACCGTTTAAAAATTTTATCTTACAGATTAAATTAACATATTGTTTGGTGGATGTCAAATAAAACATTTTTTATACATGTCATCAATTATCCATATATCGAATTTTTATTTATTTTTAATGCACAGGATTATATAATTTAGAAAACGTTTATTTTACATTCACATTCTCGAAATTTCTATTAAACTGTGTAGCATAATTCAAATAAAATTGTACTGCTAAAATTTTTGCTAACGTTATTTCTTTGAAAATTCTTCAATTAACATTCCAGAGTTATAAGCTTACCTACCAAATTTGATATATTGTTTAAAAAACTTTAATATTTTCTAATATTATTAAGTCAGAAAAGAAAACAATTTACAATAATTAGAACATTTTTTTTTAATTTTACCTTATGTAAGTTATAATTTCATAGGACCGAACTATGTTCATAAATATTGCATTAAATAAATTAGCTAATTTAATGTAGTCATTATGAAATTTCTCTATTACATTATTACATGGTATTATAGGCTAAGAAAATCATTTTTTATTTTTACAACTCTAATAATTATTTTACACATCAAATTTCAGTAATTTGTTAAAAAATGATAGTAAGATAAGTCTTAAAATTATTTTATTTTAAATAATAACATTAAACCCCTTTTTTAAGGGGTTCCAAAATTATTTTTCATATGAAAATAAAAAAATTGGTTTTCAAGGTGTTAATGAAGATAAGTAAAAAAAGGAAGGGTTGGCCAGGTGGGAAGTTATGAAACTACATAACTACTGTTTTTTTTTTATTAAAAAACCAATTCAAGTTTTCGTATTTATCTGTTTATATTTTCTTAAAAGCTACGATTACTTTTTGGATACAGTAACCCGTTATTCTTGTGGTGTAACGTTGTCAGTACAAAGTAACTTTTTGATATAATTTTCTAATGCAATTTTACAAGTCCCAGAGTATTACTTAACCATATTCAACATACTCAATTATATACTTATTTTTTATTTATTTGAGTCAAGATGGGGGGCAAATATGAAAGGTCGTAAAAAGATATAAAATTGACATATGAGAGGTGCAAGTGTGATACAAAATATCCATATCGCTTCTCAGTATGAGTATTACAGACCTAATGTGCATCATGGTATAGTGCATATTATGTTTAACAGAGTACATTAATGGAAGGCTATTGAACTTAGTTAAGACGATGGTGGTGTCTAATTACACATGTCATATGGTGTTTTACAGTGTATGCGTGCATAGATATTGTGTACACGTGGTGGTAGCCGGAGCCATCTCGAGGTTGTCTCGAATTAAAAAAAAATGTAGAATAATTTATAAGAAAAAAAAATTGGAATGACATTTAATAATATATTATTATTTGCCCGTTATTATTATATTTTAAAGACTGGGACAATCGGAATTCTATTCCAGCGCAATGGTTGGCTATTATTGAAACAAAGCAACAAAGCCGGTCTGACGGGATTTATAGTGAACAAATTCTAATGCGCGCTTTATATTTCACTCATGAATAGATAAAGTATTTACACGAGGCCCTTTCTAACATAACTTTTTTGTTGCGCATGTGCGCCGACACTTAAGGTCATTTGTATTCTTCAATCGATATTTTGTGCATTTTTTTTAGCGTTCAATATAGTAATAGTATGTGGTCTATCGATGTTACTGCGTAATAAATGCACAATACGTAATATCCCAAACTTGGTGTCTTTGTAATATTCTTACAGAGAGAAATCAGCTTATCAGTTATGTCTACAAAGGAAGCGCAGCTTTTACATTATTATATTGTAGGTCTTTCTTGTAGTACTATCGATCCGTGTTTGGACTACCCCAAATCCTAACAAAGAGAGAGGACATCTTTTATGACGCAGACTTTATGTTAGAAACCTAAGGTAATGTTCAATTATCCAACAATTACGTTTTCGTGGACAGAATTTTCTAGTTCTGATAACAACAATTTATCAATGGCAGCAATACCGAGTAGTAAAACTAAATAAAGGTCTACTCGGGTAGGTCAGGTTTATATTGCTATATTTTATGGTCAATAAAAAGTTAGAAACATAGTGAGTGGCATTAAATTCGTCACAACAAACGTAAAACTAAACTCACCCCAATTTTGGTTTTCATGGATGATGTATTGTTTATGTTCATAGTATTAACTAATTCATTTCACGTATTTGTCTGAACTTGAAGAGCTCATAAAACTCATGAAAACTATAGGGCTTTAGTGATATATAAATTATTTGTCTAATTTAATTATACTCAACATTATTCAAGTCAAGAATTGACATTACTTTGGATATAATATTATACTTTGAAACTTATTTAAAATGATAAGTGATGTTCAAATAAATAAAGAAACATTTATATTTATTCATTGTAATATAATACATGGTACGCATTAATACTATAGTATTACATATTGATAAGGTCAATATTCGTTTATTAATATAATTAAATTTATGTAATACATTTAAATTCATTTTCATTTTAAAGTATTAAAAAATATAGAAAATGTATACGAAAAACTGTACTTTATTATGTAATTAAATAATTTTAGCTTTGATGAGAAACTGAGAATGTATTGATTTTGTGACGATGTGTATTTTTTTTTGTCTGCCCATAAAAATTCTCAGCTCTCACTGAACTGATTTTAATCTAATTTAATCTAGTTGAATATATTATATTAATATATATATTTAAATACAGACAATTGGAAACTATCTAAAATTTAAAAAATTAGAAAAATATTGAAATTTATTAATAATTTAAGATATTTTTTCTTTTACCGTAAAAAATGATATTTTCAATATTTCTTTTCTGCGTTTTAAACATTATATAACTTTTTTTTTAAATACTGACCCAAACGAAATTTTAATAAAGTATACTAGAGATAATAAACTTTCATTTGGTATGCTTTTTTGTCAAAATCCAATTAAAAACAAATTATAGAGATTGAAAGAGATCATTCATACTTTTAACTTAATAATATGATAGAATGAATAAATTAAAAAAATTGTTTGTTCTTGTAATTTACAAATTTGTGTTCCATCCGATCAAACCGTAAGATGAATTATTTGTGGTTATATATAGAAAAGTTGTATAACGAAGCCTTATTATCTATGCGTTACAATTGAGCTAAGTATTTCAAATAGGTATATAGGATACTTAATTAAATTTAGTCGATATTTAAAAATTATTATAATTTATTATAAAAAAACTAATAAATTAATGTAATTGTAATTGTTCAATATTCTGAACGAAATAATACTAAATATTCTGTGCCGAATAATATCAATTTAAAAATATTCGGCTTTTTTGTTTACTGAAAAAAAAATTACGTTATTCGATATTTTAACATTTACTAATGTGTCAATATATAACACGTCATAGTAAGGCTATCAATAAACAAAACTTGGTTTTATTTGTTTAACACATTTTATAGCATGTTTAAATTGATTAAATATTCTTCTATCAGTGATCATTGACCACACGAACTGTTATCACATTTTAGGAAATTGATGACATTTATATATTTTATTAATGTTTTTATAATAATATAATTTTATATGAGTAAAGTTAATACAATTGTTAGTATGTTTACATATATATTATTTTATTCAATTATGTATCGTTTCTTATAAATACTTAATGAATTCATTAATTATTTGCTGTTGAGAGGTAAGTAAGTTTTCTATATATTAAATATAGAAATGATTGTATTAATCTCAAAGCCGAATTTGGACACATTACACTCTCGGTAAATATAAAATAATCAAAATATATCTAAAATTATAATACAATATTATAATATTAAAAATTATTATTTATTGTGTTATTTGATAACAACATTATATGCAAACATTAAAGTAATATGACTTTTTAACTAATTAGACCGACATTTTATTTTTGCATATTCATAATCAGTTTAAAAAAAAAAACGATTAAAAAAAAATTGACAAAATGGTATAGGAGTTTAACTGCATTTGTTCCAAAATATTTATTAAATTAATTAATTATAAAATATAAGTGTTTAGTCATTTGTACTCATAATTAAATAGTTTTAATTTTTAAAATTAAGAAATAATACATTTTATCAATAAAACAAAATAGGTGTATACTAATTTCATTCAAAGTTTAGTGTAAAATCGTTTTAACAATTAAATATTTGTTTAATGTCATTTTTTTTTTTTGTTAGTCGTGGTAAATGCACTAATATTAAGTATAATTCATAAATTCAGGTATAAGTTATTAGCTGTATTTCTTAGCAAGTATTTTCAAATATCACAAAATATTACGCATTTTTATGATAAAAATAATTTTCATTATTTAATGAATCATAATTGTTAAGACAGTATAATAAATTAATATTATGCTAAAAATATTTAATATTTTAAATAAAAATACTTTTCAAAAGTACTTAAAATACATTTACCTAAAAGTATTCAAAAACTATTTAGAATACATTAATAAAACTGGGTATGACCTACACGTTAGAACCTAAAACAATTTTTTTTTCATTGTAATTTGAAATTATTTATAATATACTTGTTAATCTTATCAATGATCATACTATTTGAAATAAGACTTATTGTTTTATTCTTATTTATCTATTTATAACGTTGAAATATGTCTTAATTATAAAAAAATATAACTAATTTCGTTAATTATTACTGAAAAATGATTCATTTAATTTTTATTGTTGACTATAAATAATTTAAAAGTTTTTTTTATAAAAATATTTTAAATAAATCAAAGAAAAGTAAACAGTTATAGGAAGTTATATCCCAAAAACATAAGCCAATTTAAACTTTTTTGTTTCATTAATAAAAATTTAATATACAAAAGTTGATATTACAAGAATAAAATTGAATAATTTTATCTATTTATTTGATCATTTAAGATAATTAAGAACGCCCAAAAAAGAACAAAATAGTACAATATTACTATTTTAACAAAAATCTTACAATTACAATTAAAAAAAAATATATGTAAATATATAACATAATAATAATTAACAATGACTTGTATATGATTAAAATATTACTTTAATACATTAAAATTAAACTACNCCTGTATATGATTAAAATATTACTTAAATACATTAAAATTAAACTACTAACCTTCAAATTGGCAAACGAGTCATGGAAAAAATACGTTTTCAAATTTTTATAAGTGTTTAACATTCTATTAACCGAAGAGAAAAACTTATAATTTTGTCTAAAAAATATAGACTGATTACAGAGATTAACATCAGACACATAAAACGGCATCGAACTTAATAACTCTGGACAATTTATATTGATATTTAGCAAGTTAAAAATCCAGCATACATCTATATACTTTCTTCTTGCAGAAAGGAAGACATATTTAAATATCATCTTTGGAATATTTTGAGTAATATAAATAGTTCATGTGTAAAACACGGTTTTGAATATTTTTGTGACGTGTATAAATTTCATATAAATTTTAAATAATATCAATGATACTTATATAAATAAAAGCTCTATTTTTATCATGACATTCTGAAACACCACAAGCATACATCGTGTATACGTCTGTGACTTTGATTGAAATTTTTATTATCTTATCCCACTCTTTTAATAAATTCGTATGACTAAAAAGTTGTTTTTTAGTAATTTGTTTATATTTAGGTACAGAAAAAAAGATATTTTGAGCGAAAAATAAAAAATATATTGAAAATAGAATTTGATCAATTTTTATAAAATATAAATATATCTAGATATCATACTAAACAATAGGACGATAATTGGTGGATTTGAGTTCTTTAACTACACGTGTGTTCCGCGGGGCACGTCTCATTATACGGACATAGTATACAATATATTTCCAGTTCATGATTATACTCACATGCAACATCTTACAATGAAACATACTTTTTAAGTTATAACAACACCAAAGTACTTATAGAAAAATCAAATTTATAAAATAATTCCTGGTTACTCGTATACTAGTTATTTAGAAAAATCAAGAATAATTTAGGGCTAATTTTAGGCAAGAGTTTATTCGATTTTTTTTTATTGTCTTGTGCATGCTGATAACTTTATTTTTGCTAATAACTTTATATTTTGTTAAGTTGTGAGCAAAAAAAAAAGGCTGTCGTGAACATGAATACCAACTTCATAAAATATGTTTGAGTAGAATTCTTGGGAAGGTAACTGTTTTCAGAGCCCTATCGTCGGAGAAATCATATGGTCAACAATATTTGGGCAAGTATTTTGGAATTTATTAACATTTTTATACATGATAGAGAAGGAATGAGTTGAAAATTGCCTAATTATAAAAAGTCATACCAGTAATTCACCTCAATTTAATGTTTTAAAACGTTCATAACTTAAGAAAGCACTGGTTTAGAAGTTTTTATCAACCAGTCATTTTCTTATTTTATAAGATATTTAAATATGTATGCTGTCATTAAAAAAAATAATTTAATATCTTTAGAAAATATAAGAAATAAACCGTAAAAGTATTTAACAATTGATAAATCGAGAAATATATTTAACTAAAATAAGCCAAAAAAATATTTTAATCGCTAATTACAAAAAGGGCACATGTTCACCATTTTACAAAAATTACATTTTTACATTTTCAAATTTAAAACTAATAAATTCATGGTTTTATACAAAAAGAGGCATAATCCTGTCATATTACGTTTATTGTAGAAAAGGCACTTGTCTTGGACATGTTACCATTTTACAGGATTCATGAATAATTTTATCGTTAAACACAAAATGCTTTAATGATAGTTTAGGATTAGCTACTTAAGTTATTTCAGTACTAATTGTTGGTCAATAAATACAAATTATTAAAGTATTGAAAATGTAAAATCGTTGTATATTAAATTATTGGAAACGATGCAATCGTATTTAAACTTTTAAAATATAAGCTCAGACAACAAGTGTAGTATCCTTCCAAAAAGAAAAAAGTGTTATTAATAACACAGGAATATTATGAAAAAAGCAAAAGTTAAAGGGAAAAAACATACGAATTTTATTGGAAAAATAGTAGCTATAAATAATGATTCTTCAGTAATTTTAAACAAATGGTAAGCTATCAGTATTTCATTTTAACTTTTTATGTTTACTGTACCTAAGCCTGTATTATAATAATATATTAATTTTATTTTATATTATTTAAAGTTGTTCAAAAAGATGTCTTCAAGATATTTAACCAAAAAAGCTTGCTGATACAATGAATTTTGTTATGAACTGCATTTAAAAAATGAACAAGATATCTTCAAAGAACAATAGAATTCAAAAAAGTTACAAGAGAATGAAAACGTACGAAATCAGAAGAAAGGAAAAGTACGAATCGAATAATGTTCAAAATTTTTTAATTGTAGATAGACAATGTATTCAAGTATGTAAAAAAGTTTTTATTGGCGTTCATAATATTTTTTATAAAAGAAAAAGACGGGTAAATAATTTATTATATCATAGTATGTTTCCAGTTAAAATGAGAGGAAATAATATTAGTGCCAATACTAAGACACCTGAATATTGTCAAAAAATACATGAACATATACTGAGTTTTCTAGCCAAAAATACTTATAACATAACAAAAGTAAAAAATTATTTTGACTCTAGATTAAATGTTAAAACTATGCACAACATTTTTGTTGATTTTAATTCCGAACTAAAAAATAAAATAAAATATCATTTTTATTGCAAGTATTTAAAAAATAATTTTTCGCTAAAGTTTGGTGCTTCAACTAAAAATGCTCATTCGAACTGTGTAGAATTAAACACAAAAATTATAAACAAAGATTTAAATGTTACAAAAAAGTAGCTACCACAGAATTATTAGTTCATAAAAAAGAAGCAAAAAATTTTATAATAGTATTAAAAAAAACGATAGGAATGTCTAATAAAAACAAACAATTATTGAGTCTTTGCTTTTATTTTATAACTGTAGTTAACTTCAATAAAATACCGGTGCAAGAAGTGTACTTATCGTCAATTATAATTATAATAGATAATTATCTATTAATACTTTTGGTATTAATGATGTTATGTTTATCATGAAACAATAGCAAGAAAAATGCCTAATGATGTATACTTTTTTTTGGTATACTACTTCAATAACTTTGTTAGTGATAATGTTAAAGAATTGCATTTATTTTGTGATAATTGTGCAGGGCTAAACAAAAATTACACATTACTTAGGATAATTATGGCTTTCTTTTATTCAAATAAAAAAATTCAAAAAAGTTAAGGTGCTTTTTTCACAAAGATGACATTTGTTTATTCGTTTTAATTAAATAAAATATTTGTTACTTAATATAATTAAATAATTTATGCTGAATATCATATTAATATTTTGTAAATTTTTGATAGTAAAAAAGGCAACTTATTTATATAAAAATGTTGTATTCTTAAAATGTATAGTTATTTAAAGCAATAATGACGCATGTCAAGACCTTAAAAGCTCTAAGTATCTAGAATTTTATAATATTAATATAAATAATTGTAAAACCAAGTATATAATGCCTTACATTAAATTACTTAATTACAAATAATTTGGATATCAATTTTTTAAAAACTTATTATGTTTTTAGCTATATTGAAAAATTTAGAAAATTGGAAATGTGCCATTTCTGTACTTAGTAGTTCATTTAAAAAGTTTACTCAAATAATTTTTTTTTCCCTTATAAGAAGTTATAAAAACAGATTAAATATTAACGTATGGTATGTAACAAGCATTAAAACTCAATTAAATCATTACTAAGTAGTCTTATTTAGAATAGAATATAAAATTAGAATAATAATTAAAAATATAATTTAACTATTCAAAAAAACTTGTAGTAACATGGTAACTTCGATGTGTTGGGAATACTTCTTACAGGAGAATATCAAGTGATTTCAACCAGGTTAATGCTATTTTTAAAAGTCACTATGAATGTCGTTAATTGTTTTATTGAAATTTCGGATCGGGAAATACTTTATATGTTCTATTGTCTGAGACGGGAGAACCTTTCATACCTCATTTGAATAGCATTTTTTCACATTTTCTGTATCTGGTTCGGATCTTAAATACACGTCTCTTAAATGAGAAGTCAGTTACCTGGGAGCATGAGTTAATTAATTGATGACTGTAGGGGTTCAATAGGCTCCTCTATTTGTTCTCCTGTCATTCTCTCTATTGAACAGTTTTTCAATAAAATTTTTCGCTGTTAAGTAGACGATTTCCTCGACTTTAGTCTCAAAGTGTAATTCATAAATATATCTTTGTGTATTGGAGATTATCATTGTATGTATATTTAAACAACTCTCTCGTAGTAGCTATCAAATGTCGAATATGAGGTGGATGATTTTTACATAACACTGGTAGCCCCTGAGTTGGGATAGTTTTTACTGCACCTGCTATAGTACGCATTGTATAATGAAGTTGTGCATCAATTTTAAAACAGTATGCACTCTTTAGCTAAACAGGAGCAATATAATCTACAGCTGAGTAGATTAAAGCTAATGCAAATGTTCTAAGGGTTTTAGTCGAGGTTCCCCAAGTTGAGCTTTTGGATGATGTTATTCCTTGTCCTTATTTTTGCAGTGGTGTTTTGTAGGTGATTTTTGTAAGTGAGTCAACGTTGTAATATACAAGTATCCTAAGAATTTTCTTAATTATTTTTAGCAATGTTTCGCTTTTTTTAATAATCTAAAATGAACAGACAAAAAACCGCATACCATCACAGAATCAATACGTTCTTAGTTTTGCATCGAAGCTAAAAATAAAAAATCACTGGTTTTCATATTTTTATTTTTTATTAGGTTTTTTTTGTTAGTAAGATAAATAATCCACCAGAAACTCGGTAATGCCCCTTGTTAACCTAAATATCTATTCAAACGATTACTATTTTAGAGCTCAATCTCCTGCTGTGTTTTTTTTTAATGTAACACGTGCTCTTAAATAGTTTTTAAATAAATAAATGTGTATTAACTAACCATATTAACAGTTCGTACATTAATTTTTTCTATATTGTTTTCTTATTGAAATGATACGAATATAGAACAAAAAATATTAAAATGTTTTTTGGCACGCGTCATTATATGCGACTAGCCATATGTTAAAAAATAATTATGGATTTATGATTTCTATAAGGAATATAGAGTATATATTAAGATAGAGTAATAGTCATACATCAACACAATAAAATATGCTAATTGGTCATGAACAATGTGTTTAAAAATCATATATTTCAATGAATTATGATTTAAATTGTAATTATAATAGATTTTTTGAATTCTTAATTTAATTATTATTATGTACTAATTATTTGATACAGTGTATGATTTTCAAACGTTACATTTTTAAAAGCTATTAGTTTAACTCTGATACCGAAAAACTCTTATTATTTTTAGTAACAAGATATTATTACTAAAAGCATCAACAAACTCGCGCTCTGGTTATTTTGTTTCAGCTAAAAGAGAATTTTCCGATTTATCCATAAAATAAATTTAATTTATTTGTGTTATTTAGGTGACAAGATTACATTTTTACACTACGTTTTACAGCTATATCAAAGTAAATTGCAAAATTATTATTAAATAATTAATAATACAATTATTTAAATTTAAAAATATGTACATAAATTAATAAATTACAATTAAAAAAAGCATAATACTTTGATCTACAGTTAATATATATATATATGTATCTAATCTATGTACTTTTATATAAAATGTTCAATACAGGTAAAGGTATTGATGCCCAGGGAATAAAACTCATTTTTCGAAAAAATTGCATTGTGAAGATAAAATTTTGAACAGTGTAATGACAAAATTTCTTATGTATATCCTCTCACAAAAAAATTTTGAGTACAACATTTCTTGAGTTTTTTTGCAAAACATAATGTAAAAAATCTAATAAAATAGGATTGGGGCATAGTATCTCAAGTATAGACAATATTTGAAAATAATTAACATCACTATCATTATAAAACGTTTCTTTCCAAATCTGTTAAATATGTCTATTCGACTAATTAAGCTAGGTATCTCAAAATGATCATTATAAGTACTACTGTCAAGTTGATAAATTATTTTTCATATTACCTTAGTAGCTAAATCGTCAAAACTATTTTCATTTTTCTATAATAACAGAGACTTAAACAAGTAGAAAAACCAATGAAACCTTTTTTTTGAAAGGAAAATTATGAAAAGATATATTAGATCTGTGAAGTACAGTGTAATCAATGACTGAAGGATTAGGAAGAGTGAGGAATTAGATTTACTAAAAAACAAACTACGTTGAGATAATTAGAAGCTACAATGAACAGGATACGTTTGGAGAATCCAAAACTCATTACTCCGTACAGCGCTAGAGAAAAACCCATAAACAAAATGGTCATAGGTCAACTTGTATATTATATGAAACACAAATTTCACATGTGGATGAAATTTTCAAATTTACCTCGACTTGTTTTTTTTACAAAACGGGCCCCAGGATCGTATTTTAGCTTCGATGCGAAGCTGAGAAGGTATTGGTTTTACTAAGATGTGTTTTTTTTTTTTTTTTTTTTTTTTTTTTTAC
>NW_026099576.1:32297856-32329880 GCF_025091365.1 Daktulosphaira vitifoliae
TTTTAGCTTCGATGCGAAGCTGAGAAGGTATTGGTTTTACTAAGATGTTTTTATTTTTTTGTGTCTGTTACCACTTTTTCTCAGCTCTCACCGAACCGATTTCTTTCAATGATACGTCAAAAGATCACAAATCGTATCTAGTCGAAGACATTACCCTTAAAAATTGAAAAAAATTCCCTCGTTCCCCGTAAATAGGGGAAATCTTCAAAAAAATTACAAATTTAAAAATCGCTTATTTTCGAAATTTTTTCAATTTTTTTTTACTTAAAACTACCATAACTTTTTCAAAAATGAACAAATCAATATAATTTTTATTTATATAGATGCATGATATCATTACCTTTCATTTGGTATATTTTTTTTTTATATGTGACCCTTTACTTGCCCACAGGAGGGGATTTAAAATGACAACTTTTTCACAAAAAATTAATTTTTTCAACTTGATTTTTGACAATGTTCCGGAAGGTCTGACACTTTTATTTATATCTTAAATTAAAGCTAATGTAATGTACTTTGTTATGAAAAAAAAAAATTTCGGACTTCATTTTATCTTCACCGTGAAAATGGCTACCAAATGCTATTATTGTGTGAAAATTCTCGATTTTATTTTTTACATTTTTAACTTTATAATGCTATGACATATTGAAAAGTGTATGGATCAACATTATTTTTTTATGAGAAATAATATTTTTTAATAATCCCTTTTTCATTCGACATACTTTATCTTAATTAGGATATTTATAATGAACTAGTAGATTATGAAGCTTTTGGAATAATCCACCAATTTTTTAAAATTAAACACTATCTAAAGATTTGCATCGAAGCGTTTTTTTTTTATAGTGATTTTAATCACTGTCAGATATCATTATACTTGATCCATCTATGCCACGTCACCACTGTGCCGCGACCCCCCTGTACTGGGTTTTTTTTAACTAATGCAATTCGAAATTATTAATAAGACAAATAAACCTCACATTTTATTGAAATAATTATTTCTAAGCTAAATTATTTGAAAATACTTAAATTTATTAGTTAGATGAATGTCATAGGTAAATTTACTATAAATTTACTGGACTATTCAATTATTTAATCATATTAAAGAATAAATAGTGCAAATTATTCATGCATATGGTTATATTATTTTTAATGACTTCAATAACATTGTTAAGAAAATATTATTTAGTCTTGTTTTAGTTTAAACTTATTGATAACTCTAAGCAACTTATGCAAAATATTAACACTAGCGCCTGATTTGATCAGAATAGGGTACTCTGTAGTTTCCACAGCTTAATAATATTGTGGTGTTCTAATAATTTAAAATGTATTTATACATAACATAAATGTATTCCATTGATTAATGAAATATTCCAAGGGCGTAATTTTATGTGTTCAGTAAATTTTGGTTAAAATATAAAAAACGAAAATTGTATTATAATTTTCTTCTAACTTTAATATATTTTAAAATTATTTTATTTTGACAGTAAACCTATCTCAACTTAAAATATTCATTTAAAGGTAAATATCCATTGTGAGCATTTTTACTGAGTATCTTGTCTCGTGACTAATCTTTGTTTTAACGAACATCGCATCGGCAGACAAAGTAAAGGTTTCAATGAGATATTATTGTACAGCTAGATACACATTAGGTTAGAGTATGTTTTTGCAAGTCTATGTGTATTGGTTTGCTAGTCTCATTGTCTTTGTTCTAACGGAAATCGCGGCGACGGACATCACAGAGAAATTTACGGAAATTGATTTTAGTGTTTAATTTTTGTCTTGGTGATTATTTAGACACAAGCGTCGGTACACATTAGGTCACAACAAGTATTGTTGTGACCTAATGAAATTTTATTAAGGTAGTATACCTTAATAAAATTTCTACATAGACATAAATATTTTTGAATCTTGTTTTGGTCAGGGAAGCTTCAAAAAATAACCATGTCGATCTTTCATTAAAATATACTTTCTCAAATAAAAAAATACTTATTCAACAATTATAAAAATAAAGTTATATCATATTTCTGATCAAAAATATAGAGTTTTTAGAATAATTTACATACAAAAATCAGTTGTAGATTTTATGTAACGAAATAGTATTATTTAAAATTATATCGTTTTCGTCAGTAACTATGTTGGCTATACGACGCGTATTGTGAAAAGTGTACCCAGTGCATTTAATACACAGAATTAATATTGGATTACTTCAAATATTTAGATGCGACATAGGATTTAAGGTAAGTGCGAATTTAATTAATTTATGCTTTCAAAGCAAAAGCAACCTCTCGCGTAATAAACCATTAAGATAAATTATAAAATTTGATAGGAATATTTAACATAATTTACCCAATATTGATCAACCCGCGAGATCATTCTACTATTGTATTACACCCTCTATCATTTTATCGTAAACATTTATGTTTATTTTACTCAAATTTACAAATAATACATTAAATTACACGTTTAAGAGGTCTTTAAAACTCATTTTTAGTACAATTAAGCAGAGTTTTTGAGTCTCGAAATTTAACACGATTTGTACCATAAAACAAATATATTTTTAAATGTAATATAAAAAAAGTCATAGAAAACCTTAAGTAATGTTTATAATAGTCTTTTATTATTATTATTATTTAATGTCTGTTTAAACAATTCTTGTGTAAGAGAGAACGAAAAAACCAATACAGCTTTTGGGTACGAATTCGAACCTCGATAGCAAATTACTGAGACAAAACGCGTTCTAGACGAGCAATTCAGACTGCCGAGTCAATATTATTATGAAAATATATTATATTATGAAAAAACTTGAGATTTTTTTTTTAAATGGATAATATAACTTAATCTTTTTTTAAAGGAGAATAAATTTATAAAGTGCATATTTGTCTTATTTTTGGCTCTTTAGAAGTGTACTTAATTCTCTGTGCTATACTTATAAGTGACAAAGGGAGGTCCTAAAATGTACTTGACTGTTTAAAATATATAAAATAAATACTACTTAAATAAACTAAAAAAGATCCTCAAAATTATTATTATTTTATGAGAAATCTGGTGGTTATCGATAAATCAATCATTCTGTTCACATTTACTCATATTATGATTTCTGAACCAGTGTTTTTCAAAAGAAATATGTCAATATTTGTCTTTAACTTTATTAAACAAATACATCCCGCTTTTTTTACCGTTAATCTAATCTTCTCTTTCCTTATAAGCAAAACAAATAAAATATTAGTGATGTTTACATAATGGACTAACTTTTCAAATGGATCGAAACTAACCTTCGCGTACTTTATTATTCACTAATAATTTGGCTTAGTCACTGTTTATTAGGTATTATAAAGGAATTATGGGCTTAGTTGTTAACCCTAATTTATTTATTTGGTATAAATGATTTTGGTACTTTACAAGTTATCATTGATCTACTGCAAATATTTACGAACTATAATACTCGTACAAATCAACAAATGTAAGCTATTGGTTTATTAATTGTATATTTACCAATTCACCACTCGTTAAAATTTATTATAATTCATAAAAATTCATCATTTAAGATTTATGATATAATTTTATAACAAGAAATAAAAATTAAATTTAGTGCTTTTAAAGCTCACATCACAGTTGATTACAGAATTAAATTAACTGAAATTAAAAAAATATTAATATCGTAATTTTTATTTTAGCTTACTCTGGCCTAGTTTAATAATAATGATCATTGGAAGTGGAGAATCTAGAGAGTGTGGAATTTAATTTGTAATTATGAGTTGTTGAATGTTGCTAGGAATAATATCATGTGGTTTACTAACGTTTGAAAAATACTCTGCAATTATATTTGCTGTATTTATGCTAATAATAGCCTATGTTATTTCGTTATTTTAGAGTAGGGGAGGATTGTTATGTTGAATTAGTTTATTGTAACATTCCACAAATATGATCGCAAGATTGATAATTTTAATAAATAAGAATTATAACATTCACATGTATAGTTTTCATAAATTTTGAAAAAAGTTTGAAAAAGATGAACATTTTTAACAATATATTATTTTTCTTGTAATATTTGCTATTTATTACTCCTTTTATTAAATAGATAATTTAGAGGAACTTAGAAAATAATTACAATCTGAAACAGATTTCTATTAGTTTATATTATTAAGAGATGAGAAGTTAGGTTAGAACCACGACATATTTCATAAAAAATTGACCCTATGTTTCTCAAAAATACCTATTTCTTTAAAAGAAACATACAATATGTATTTATGTTTTTTACAGATTATTATTCAACTATAGTTTACGTGATATCTTTAAAAATATGAAAAATATTAATAATTTTTCATTTTAGAAATTAATTGTTTCTTATTATTTTCTAAAAAATAATTGGTCTTATCCCCTTTTACCTCCTTAAAATTTTATTAATTCGAGTTTTTAAATGAAATCATAGTAATTTATCACTTAACAAATAATAAAATGATCTTCTAAGAAAATGACCAATTGTAACAACTTCTGAACCAGTATTTAAAGTTTTATACCAGGCTGTTAATAGTATAATTATATATAAATGACTTGAAATAAAAATCAACGAATCAGTAGGTAACTTCCAAAAAATACCAATTCAAAATTTATGAAAAATCGGTCAATTTCTTACTAGGATCATTTACTTATTTTTAAATTAATTAAGCATTATTTTTCATTAGTAGTAAAGTTTACTACAATCGGTTTTTTTTTTTAGTAAGAATGTGTTGCTGTGTGTGATTGATTTTGAAATATTGAATTCGTCACAATTCCGCTCAAATCAAATTACCGCTTTATACGCCTCTTAATATTTTTTAACAAGTGAACATTTATTATAATTTATATTTTAAAATAAATCTTTAACTAATTATTAAATCGTGATTTATATCACATTAAACATCTAAGTTACTGTAATATTATTAATTATAATCGATTTTTAAATAATACTACGTTTTTTATGTTTTATATCTTATAAAATTTGCATCAAAATTAAGGGACAAAATATAGATATTCCTAAATTTTCAAATTTTTATTATCTTTTTCCAACTATGGAGTAAGATGATAATGCTAGTTAAATTGTGTAACCAAAGCTATTGTAAAAGAAAATAATGTTTTAAACACATTCTTATAATATTATTGACTTATTTATATTTATTATATATATATATTTACGGGACAAGCTCAAGATATAAAATATATAGTTATGTTTATAATATTTCCATAATATTAAATGTATACAAAAAGAAAATGAATGGAGTAGCTTAATAAGATGAACCACGGGAGAATTAGAAAGAAGAGAATTGGAGCAATAAGAAATAATGAGAGGGACAATAGAACGTAGAGGGATCCTAAAACATAAATGGGAAAGCAACTCAGGAGATCAACATTACCACTTAAGAGAAAGAAGAGAACATTAATATTAGTCTCATGTCTCCAATCAGATAGAGAATTAATATCAAGTTTTTGGATGACTGTAGATTAGTCATGTGGAAGGCAAGGAATATTAAACTCGTAAGAACACAGGCCAAAAACTCTCTCTGAACTCTTTCGACTTTCGCTTTTGTATTAGGTCTAGTTTGGTTGAGTTGGGTTTCCATGGGATCTCAGAGTATAGAGCTGTACTCAAGGATAGGGCGAACGAGAGAACAATTGAGTCTAGAAAATAAGTTTAAAATTTTTGGAAGTATGGTTTAAATCAATCAATAAATCCAAGAAGTTTAAGCGTTTTACAGCATTTTTCTTGTATATGTGCAGTATGAGAAATATTTCTAGTAAGAATGAAACCAAAATCACAAATTGGTACCGGATTGATCAATAGGGATATCATTTATACAATAAATAAAAGTTATAGGTAAGCGCAGAGTATATAAGGACATTGATAAATACTCGATTATATTTAATGAGAGTTTTAAAGGTTTGCCCTAAATTATAAGACAACATAGGTCATCTTGGTGTAATAGACAGATGGAAGTTGTTTTGATGTTTAATAGCGTTAATAAAAACATATTATAACATTATTTTAAAAATAATTTTATCAGGGATAGTGTACCACGAGCGGATTTTTTGTTGGTAAGAATGTGTTGTTATGTATGATTGATTTTGAAATATAAATTTTTTGTTATACTCTTTTGGTCAACTCGCCATTTTTAAATTTTATAGTTTTTTAATAAGTGAACATTGAATATTTAATATAAATAAAATTTCAAAATAAGTCTAATAACTAATTATTATTAATTATTAAATCGTGATTTATACCTTTTTAGACATTTAAGTTTTTATAATACTATTAGTTACTATCACAATTATTAAATAGCATTACGTTTTTTATGTTTTATATATAAACTTATACTTGAATCTATATTTTTCAAATTTTTAACAACCTTTGAAAATTTTCTGAAAATTTTAATAAAAAATTATTTTTAAGCTACAATTATTAGTCGTTGATGTAGTATATCACTTTGGTTGTAGTATTCATAACACTAATTGTTAAATAGCTTATGTAATTAGTTTGACAATTATAAACTATAATATACAAATTCAACAAACAATTTAATTGATTTGTATCAAAGCATTTTATTGTGATAGTAATGTTAATCACAGTCAGATATCATGATCACTATACCACAACCCCACTGTGCTGTTTTTTTTTTATTTTAAAAAGTAATCCTTATATTGAGCAATGGACCATAACGCTATTTAAAGATTTTATGTTCCGTGAAAGCGTAAAAAAAAAATCGTAAAAAACAGAAGAGGTAGATATTTATGAAATTTGATTTTTTATTTTATGTTCTTATTTTGTGATTAACTTTGATAGAAATAATTTTTTTAAATAACTATTTTTTAATGATTATAAACAAAAAAACAAATTTGTTGAGTTATAAACAAATACTGCAGTTTGTTTTTAGCACTGATGATGGTAATATTGTTCTTAAAATATGTATACGCGGTTTGTGGAATTCTGAGTTAAATATTTTTTAGTTTTAAATTAACATTATAAATATTTTTAAAATTTTTAATTACTTGAGAACTAATACATTTTCAATAATTTTTCAAATTTTTTGCCACTGTTAAATATTTGGTGAAAATTTAAATTACAAAAAAAATGTTCATCTTACTTTAAGAAAATTTAATGAATAACCAAGTGCAAAAACGTTTTAATTATCTGCAATAATTAAATGCAATAAACATCTAATGGATTTGGATTGAACCGTTTTTTTTATAGTTATATTAATTGCTATCACTTACCATCTATATTTGTCTCATTTATGTCATTTCGTCACTGCACGGTGACCCACTGTGCTGTTTTTATTTTTAATTTTTATTATCAAAAAATTGATATGAAATATTGTTAGAAATTTTATTGTTAAGATATGCAATTGATTACAATTTATGTATTAATTTTTTAATGGTAGATACAGAGTGTTCTTTTAAATGTTAGACACTCGATTTCTCTTAAAATAATAATTATGTTTAGAAAATTATTTTGCAATTTTTGTTATATATATTTACCGATTTTTAAATTACTAATAATATTATATTGGTTTTTTTAAACTTATAAAGGTGTCAACTTAGTTTAATAAGTAACATACTTATTGAAATTGCTTATAAAATAAAAAATTATCTAATTAATAAAATGACTGATCTAGTACAGCTTTTGGGACTTTATTTTGTAAGTTATTAAAATTTTTATATCTAGACGGAAATTTGAGTTCTGTAGATTTAAAATTTTCTTTGTAAATAAATATCTGCATATTACCAATTTTTATTTTTGAACAAAATTTTTCTGTTTTTTTTCAAAGAATAAAAATTATTGAAAAAGGGTTGAAGTTTTCCATTATTTTAATAATTTATTTAACTGTTTCATTACATCCTGGACAGTTTTATAGAATATTTAATATTCTATAGAACTTTTTTAATTAGTGCAAAAAAAAATGAAGTAAGCTTTTGTAAAAAACTTAATGTATTTTGTACATTATACACTATACATTTTATACATTAATTTTTCCATGTATTTTATCTTTATGGTTTATTAATAATCATTATCATATATTACACGCGTGTAACAAAAGTAGCATCGCAAAGTACATTAATTTTATTGAACTTAAATACACTTGAAACAGCTTAGTTGATCATTAGATAATGATACTGTACCCACAGTTATTCTTCGTTTAATAATAACAAGTTAATTTGCTAATGTCATGTTTTGTACTCGTAATTATGTTTGAGACGATGAACCAAAATGTACGGCCTTACTTTGTGAATTTAAATACGAGCATATAAAAATAATAAAGAAAATATGTTAGATTTTTTCTTAAGTACTTTCTTTGTACTGTAGACGCCTCATTACAAAACGAAAGGACAGATTATTCAATTAAATAATATACAAGAAAAACCAATAAAAAAATATACACATTATGCATGCTTACTTAAATCATATTTGTGGTCACCAAATGTATACGTCTGTCGTTTAATTGACTGTTGTTGGATGTTGAAACGCGGATGAGTGGAGGTGTTATTAAATGTCAGTGGTAGAAAAAGGGGCGATTATCGGTGTACACATGTTGTGTTTATGGTAGCACTTGGCTTTTTTTCAACACACTCCTATAACCTTAAGATACAATTTTTTTTCTCCATTTTTTACCGTCATATTTTTACTTTTATATATACATACATACAAGACAATAATATTGTCCAATGACTATTATTATCCGATTGAGTGATGGAGATGAACAAAAAAAAAAAAACAAATAAACATGATGTTTAAAACGCGAGCTAAACACTTGGTAATGACATAAGGGATAACTGTACAAAGAGAAGGAGGAGGTAAAAATCACGTGTGACTTGCTGATGATAAATGTGTTAACTTAGAGATAGAAAAAGAGAGAGAAAACTATCCCTTTGGCCATCGTCTTGTAAGGATTTTGTTCATGTTCAGTTTTAAGTGGAACGCGAACAACACAACGTTGTTGAAATTCGAAAATGAAAACTGAAAACCAAGACGAACCGTACGTTTGGTTTGACCAATGTCTAGGGACGGAGCCACAGGATTGGATGAAGGATTTCGGTCTAGAATGGTTTGACGAAGAACTTTTGAACGATGGCTGCGATGGAGTTACGAATGTAGAATCACCGCAGCGGAGATTGTCCACGGAGGACGAAAATGACGAGGATTATTATTTTCTTGGATCTCAAAAAGACCGACATGAAGTGCCCTGTGAGATTGAGGAATCTGCTTGGTTCCAACAGCATCAATATTCACCAACCGAAGAAAAAATCATTTCTCCATTGACGTTACCTTCAATGATACCAGGTACGAGGATGTTTTCGGACAATCTTTCAAGAATTAGATATCCCTATAATTTGGATATAACAAACATCAACTCGATAGATCTCAGCCATTCGGTGAGTTATTTTGATATATGTTAAAAAATATGGCTAATAAGAAAACACCGTTACAAATGACGATATAGTAAATATATATATATTGAGTTCCTANCCGTTACAAATGACGATATAGTAAAAATATATATATTGAGTTCCTACTTTTTTTCAAGCGTACCATGAGTTATTTACTTGTATTATTTTACAATGAAATAAAATTGAATAATTAAAACCTAAATAATTGAGTGGCTAATGGACAGTTAGAATTAAAATTGGCTAGGTGAGTTTGTTAAGTGCTGTTGACCGAAGTGTTAGCAAAAACAGAAGTGTATATAGATTTCTCGTTTAGTATTATTATTTTATTGTGTTTCATTGTAGCACTATAGTAACCTAAACTAAACTTTAAGTGATAAACTTCAAACATTCAAACATTTGTCCTAAAAACAAAAAAAAATATTTACATTAAAAGCAAGTTTACAGAATTAACTATATAACTAAATAAAACATATATGAATGTTTTAGTATAGATGATTGGAAATTCATCAACGGAGCATCAAATTTATGGAAATTGAGTAAGAACCATAAACTTTTTCTTTAAATTTTCAGATATATTTTCACTTTTCTTTTTATGAAGTTTTACTTTGTACATAAAAACAAAATCATAATAAATTGTGTCCAAATTTTATGTTCTTAATTAATTTACATGCACTTAAAATAGTATTTGATAAAATAACAGTAATAATTGTAAATACAGAGGTTTATTAAAATTTAATGGATGTATAATTTAGTATGACATGAACAAGAGTAGGACGTGTTGGTACAATTATTCTTACTATTGTTTTTCTTGATAGGGTAATCAAGTATGAAGGGTAAAACTAACATTACTCTCTCTGTTAATCGACAGTGAATTATTTGGGGTGATAAAACTTTATAAACAGCTACCGATTACAGTTTATAAATAATGTTAGTAAAGTGCTGTTAATAATTACAAGAAGCGTTTTGTCACTACAATTAGACAGTAAACGACTATTTTATTTATAGAAGAAAATAATTTGTAATAAAAAGAATTATTTAATTTCGACTTTAATAATCTTCTTTTAAAATCTTAATATATTGCCAACCAATTAACCCTGATGATTCATAATCATTACCATTTTTCGTTATATAAGATTTCTTTTAGGGAGAGGGATTTCATCATAATCATATTCATCATAATCATATTCAAAATTTACTGAATTACACATACACCTAAGCAATGAAATATTAGCGTATTTAAGTATGTTAATATTTATTTAATTTCATTAAGTTTTAAGTTAATGGAGAATCTGCTTTTTGTTATACACAAAATTAACTATCGTTTCGGTAAAAGAATAAAATTAAATAAGTAATTAACAATCGCAGATTTGACTTTCTTTTAACATCTGCGTAATTTTTGTAAAGTCTATAGAAAAGAACACAAAAAGAGTACTGTCCTGTTTAATAAAGAGTTATTGCTTTGAATTTAATTAAAAGTCCTTGAACGGTAACATAAATAGTACGCAGTAAACAGAAGATTCTGTTGAAAGTAAAAAAAACTGTCTATTTAGTAATTGATCTTTTTTTAATTTTTCATTAAATTTTTATATTAAAAGGTGAAATATGACAACTGTTATATTTATTTATTCTTTTCCGAAAAATATAATAAGTAAATTCCGTGGAATCGGGAATATTTAAGTTCAATGTCATTGGCCACTATTAAGTGGAAAATTAAAAAAGTTTTTTTTGTTTAATGACCTATAATAAGAAATCCTTTAATTTTTTTATTTAAACATAACAAAGTGAATTTTATTCAACAGCATTGAGAATTTTAATGAAGAGTAAACAGAAGTTTTTTTTTATTATTTATTAATTATTTTTATTGATAAAAATGGATGAAAACAATTAATTTATGAATGATATATTAAAAAAAATTAAAAATAAGTTCTTAATATTATTTTTATTCTAAGAATAATTAATTATTAATTATAATTATCCACGATATTTGTAAACTTTTTGTGAGATTAAATTTTTTATTTTTAAATTTTAAATAATTAAGTAGCGTATGATAAATGAATCAAATTATAATATACCCTTATATTTTATATTTATATATATATTTATATAAACAACTTTATTTTAAAATAATATGAATAAAATATTTAAATAAACTTCTAAATAGTGTTTACTATATTCAGTAAATTTTTAGGAGGATTCTTGACTAACTATGTTTTAGCATTCTAGGAGGATTTCCAGGTAAAGTTAATGAAGAGAGTTGCTAATTATATAGACATTCAATTTTTTGCTTTCTTTTATAGAAATATAGGCTTTTCAAATGAAACGTAAAAAATAAATGTAATAATAAAAAATAATAATAGTTTGTAAAAAATGATCAGTTAAGAATATCATCATTTTCTGCAATAGTTTTACACCTGAAAAAATAATTATATATGAATTTCAAAGATGAACATTAACCAGTTGAGAAGTTAAAGTTAGGTTAAAATATTTATTTTTTAAACTTATATAGTAGTTAACTATTTTTACAATAAACTTCTTAATTTAACTATTTTAATTTATTGTTGAAATAACTTAGTTTTTTTTAGTTAATTAAGTAATAACCATTAAGTTACATTGAATATTGTTATAAAAATTTTAATTATATGTAATCTAATCTACAGTGTTCAGTAAGTAAGTAAGTAAGGAAATAAGTCAATTTTTACAAACTATAAGAACAATAGAAACCCATTTTCTTATTGAATACACGCCATTCAAAATTAATTCTTATTGAATTTTAAATTCAATTATATTGATTTTTAGAATTTTTATAGAGTAAGTAATTTTTGTTTTTATTAAAAAAATAGATCCCGAGTTAATGTTTTTATTTTTTTCAATGTATTCATTTAATATATAAACTACTCTTAAAAATAACTTATCTGTAGGGCGCAGAATTATATACATTTATTTATTTCGATAAAGCCACTTTGAAAGGTCCCCAGTTTTTCCAAATTTTTGGTAGGATTAGGACAGAGGTAAATCCTTCAATACTATAAACTCGATATAAACATATTACTTATTTCTAAAATCAATTACTAAAAATTTGTACTGACTAAAGGTGTGTTCGAAATAACTTAACAAAATTTATAAATGCAAATAAATCAGCGCTCTGGTTATGAAGAACTCGACCAATTTTTTACTAAATATTTAACATAACATTTTTTTTGACAACCAGCATTTTTTGTTATCCAATATTGGTTATTTCTGTATAAAAACATAATTAAATGAAAGTAATGAAAATTATAGTTTGAAAATATATAATAAAATATTAAATTTAATTGAAAAAGTGATTAAAAATGACAACTAAGGAAACCTATCAAGTCTTTTTAAAAAAAGTTTCAGAAACCAACGTAACATAGTCCGTATTAAATTATATGTACTTAAAGATAATGGTATTAATCTGAAGAAAGTTTACATTGTTAGTTGAATGTTCCGTTTAAATGTCATCTTATTGGTACCGGAAAATAAGTAATTACTTATATAACATTACTTTAAAATAAATGTCTCCCGAGGACACTCTTAAAGCTTTGAAATGTCATAAATGTTTTCTATTTTTTTTTTTTTTATTGAGTAGAGGATAGAACAACATTTGTGAACCATTCGATAATTGAACACTGAAAGATAATATTTATATTTCATGTGTTAATTTTTTATATTTTTTATTAATTATAGTGACATATTTGTTGCTTAAATTTACCTACATTTTAGTTAATAACTAAAAGCAAGTAATAATAGTTCATAAAAAATTCAATTTTTTAGGGACGTTTGGATTCTTTTGGTCATTCCGTCAATTTTCATTCTATGACTAATGATGATAATGATGTATTTGATATATCAATTTTTACGGACTGTAGTGATGATACTTTTTTTATGACTGACAATCAAGTTAGTAACTTTATACCATAATAGTAATCATCGTTATCTAAACAATAGATTTAAAATGTTTTTTTTTATCAAGGTGGTTATGCCCAGAGAAGATTGTAGTGCTATGTTTGATACAACGTTGGAACCTGTTTTTCAAGGTAAGTTTAGGGTATTATTAATAGCATTCCAATAATTACTGTCTGAAAACAAAAATATTTGTTGGGTTATTTTAAAAGAATTATTAAAAAAATTCATCGAAAACATTTTTGTGTTTTTTTTTTTTGAATTACTAGAATTTTTTTTTATTATCTGAGTAAGTGGTTAGGTACACTCTAATATGGTAGCGTAATACAAAATATACAATTTATTATATTTTTTTATCGTATATTCATATTTTGATAATACGAATGTAAAAATACTATAAATACTGAATTAACAAAAAAAATTCATCGAAGATGATAAGTTTTAATTTATAAAGATCAAGTTAAAGTAAAAGTCACACTTTTTGTTTAATTTTTATACTTTGTGTTTTAAATAACATTAGAATCTGAATGTTATCAAAATATTCTATATGACAAATGGCTACATTTTTGCATCCTCTGTAGATACCCAAATTGAGCATAAAATAAAAATTACTTTATTTACGAGAAATAACTTGGTTTTTGTATTGCAACCAAATTTTTTTTATTAAAGCAAGTATAAAAAGTAGATTTATGTTTAATTTTAACCTAAGTTAGTTAACAAAGAAGTTTATTTAAAATAAAAGATTTATTTTATGCAAACAAAAATAGTTAGATCAATATTTGTATAGTTTTTCTATTTATAACTATTAATATCTATTAATATAATGATTTATTATTTTATTTATATATGATTATATAATATATATTATATATATATTATTTATTATTTTATTTATATGATAAAGTCGCTACCTTTTAATTTTTCTAAACTTAAATAAAATATTAAATAATTTCATCATAGTGGACCTATTATTTGGTATACTAGTTTTTTAATTCACCAAAAATTAAATTCTTCGAATTTAATTTTTGTACTTGCTTAAAAGTAGTCGAAATTCCAAGAAAATGATTTTATTAAAAACATATAAGATATGGAATTTCTTTTCTCATCTGTCATAAAACACTTTCGTTATACTCAATGTTTTTCTCTAAATGTTTTATTTTTATTTGTTATTATTTAATGGAAAACTTTCAAAAACACTTAACCGTTACTGATAACAGCAAACTTTGACAATTGTGTTATTATTACAGTTAGTAGTGTTTCAATTCTAACGGGAATTCGAATAAAATATATCAGATGTTGATTGACATTAATAATAATTATATTATGTTAGTTTCAGTGATGACATATCTTTTTAAGCAAAAATTTAAAAAGTATATTAAGCTTACTAAATCCTATTAAAGTTACAAGAGGGCTAAACTTTTCGTTTTTTCAACTTTTAAAGAATTAAAATTTAAATAACCATGTAAATCGTAATTGAAAAATCAATTAATTATTTTCTTCATTTGATGAAAATACATCCCTTGATTGAAAGATTATATGTCTTAAAATACATTTTTTGACTGGAGCAATGGTCTCTTTTTACCTTTAAATACTATTCTGAATACGATTACTTTTGTTCTATCCAAACTAGAATAAATAATATGAAAAAAATATTCTAAAAACTACCATTAAGGATTATTCTTTTTTAGAATATACTTTACATTTACAATAGTTTGTAAAAATAAATTAAATTTTAATATTTTTATGGTAAAATTATTATTTAAAGAAAAATATGAGGGTTAGTATGCTTAATAAACCACTCTATATATATTTCAAAATGAAAACTATATCGTAAAATATATTTGAACTATTTATTGTAGAGATATCATCATAGTGAATCTACTTACAAACATTTTTACTTAAAACTATCATTGATAAATTAAACATTTATTCACTAGAAAAGCAAGTATTTTTTTTACAAAAATTGTAGTTGAGTCATCCGCTACAACAATAATAAAATGTATACATATGCAATCATATTGAAAAAAATTTCTTGAATAATTTGACATTAAAATGCTTTTATGAAAATATGGCAATTATATTTATTTTAAAGCATATAAAAACATGCTAAATGCTCGTTATATTAGTTGATGTAATTATTGAGTAAGGTGTTATTCATGTTATTAAATGGAATGAAGAATTTTTCATAGAAATAAACTCATTGAATAGTGTTAACGTAAACCCTCATAATCCAAAATTTTATTGTCGTTATTAAACTATAAATCTGTAATTTCCCTCCAATATATCTCCTCTTATTGTTATATTGTCGGCGGATTTGGTTGTCCAAGGACATCGATGTGATTCAGTCGCGTCAGTTTATATGGCGACCATGTTTTGGATATTGAAAGTAGTGGGTTTGGTGGGGGTGTGTCAGTGTTCGTGATTTTGAAACTCACTAAAGAGGGAAAAGAGATTTCAGAGTTAGGGGAACCATGTTAAACCCAAGGGAGTCTACAGTGAGATGACTGACGGAGGGTGGGGTAAACATTGGTATTCAATTATTCTGTATTATACAAGGCCAACGACCTACACTGTCGCGTCTGTTACCCCAAATGGATCCCCGTATATTGGGGTCCTTGACCGCCCGTAACCATGCCACTATTATACGAGGGTAAGTTTTTGATTATTTTTGCAGGCGATCCTCCTCTGGAGAGATGCGAAGAAGTAAGAATCTGCGAGTGGGAAGGATGTACTGTTCGGGTGGAGGGTGCAGGTCAAGAACCTCTTGTGCGACATATCGAAAAGCTGCACGTGGACAGTGCACCGCGAGGCGCCTGCGCCCAGTACACGTGTCAGTGGCGAGGGTGTCCCAGGCGTGTGCGCCCGTTCAACGCCCGATACAAACTACTCATACACATGCGCGTCCATTCCGGCGAAAAACCGAACAAATGCACGGTAAGTTATACATATATGTATTTAAAATTGTATAGACATAATCTGTTTGCGAAAGGACAATTCAAGGACGTTGCTGTCCCTCTACTGCTTGTGGATTCCTCTATAATATACATTGTATATATATATAGGATATATACGCCGTTCGCTAAGTTGATGTTATTAGCTTTGTGCATTTCTAAATGCGCAAAAAGCTAACAATACAATGTTACCCTACTAGTTTGTTGCTCTCGTATGAATTATAAACCAACTATAAAGGCCTATTATAATTGTTTCAATTAGTTTATCCTTTATATATCTAACTGACACTTGACCATAAAAACAATATGTGGATTTGTCAGTTAGGTCTGAGACATTGTATATTAACAGTTTACTCAACAAATAATTTATACAAAATGCATAATTATTTAAACACAATTCAAGTAATAAAATTTAAGCTGAAATTGCATTTTACCAAATACTATAAATAAATAAACAGTGGCAAAAATAACTTATAATTTTAAAAATGTATATATAATTCATTTAAGTGCTAGCCTTAACGTTTTTAGAATCCATGTTAAATGTTCATAATATTTATTTGGATCAAAAATGATTGAAACAATATTTCTACTTGATATAAGTAGGTCTATAACTAAAATAATGATGCCAAATCATTTTATTTTTTATTCATCATAAAATAATATAATCTACGGTTAAGAAATGCTCAGTTTAAGAAATATAACGAGAATTTGTAATTTTCACTGTATTTTATAAATAAGTTTTAAACAAATCCCTGGAAAATAATTATAACATTTATTTAGAAGTATTATAATTATTTAAGACATTTTTTACTTGATATATCGGTAGTTTAATAAGTTATTGTAATGGGGGACGTCCGCTGCGCATAGTTTGACCTGCACCAACGTTATTTCTACAAACCAAGCCCTGGTTTAAGTATTGATTATTTATACTGTGCACTTTATGTTTATGATTTCCTAACATTGTCAGTTAAATAACTTAGTGGTTACCAAAGCTCTCCTCTGTATTAAATTGTTATGGAAAAAGGTAAAAGTCGACATTTTAGCGAGTCTTTTTCTACTTCATTGCGATCATTTAATAAAAACTTTATAGCTTTTCAGATAATAAACTTCAATCATAATACATTATGGTTATAAGGGTCACACTGATATCATGAAACGAAATAATTATTATGATATATTCTGTAAATAAAATGTAAACAAGCCTAAAAAAGAACAATGTATAATTATTCAATCATTCTAATTTTATTAATTTCAGTATCTATTTTAATCTCAGAATATTGTTTTGATAATAATTTTTAATGACACTTTTATTAAAATGTGATTTTTATAAATTTAAATAATAAATCATCAATTTTTGATTCGCAGTTTTTTGGATGTTCAAAAGCATTTTCTAGGCTAGAGAACTTGAAAATTCATCAAAGATCACATACTGGGGAAAAACCTTATGCATGCCAATTTGTTGGGTGCGTGAAAGCGTTTAGTAATAGTTCTGATAGAGCTAAACACCAGAGAACTCATTTTGAACAAGTTAGTTTTTTAATAAATAGTTGAATAACTAAATATTTTATATTATAAGACCTTCATATCAAACGATAATTTATTGTTATTAATTAAAAATGATAATACATAAAGTAGTTTAATTTAAATATTGATTAAATAATGGACTTTTTCAATTACTTTCTGCTCAGTATCCTTGTCCATATAATTTTATAAATGATTTGAAACGTTAACAACATTTTATTGATATAAAGTTAATTTTTAGTACAGCATGCAATCCAATTGTGTTTAGGAATAGCATTAAAGCACTAATTAAGCACTTAACTTAAAAATTTTTTTCGTGATTATGAAAATAGAAATTTTTTAAAATACTTATAAGGTGTTTATTTTAATATTAATATTAATTAGATTGAAACTTTATTGTATCTTATATTTATTATTAAAAAAAGAAAACTATATTCTGTTTATATATATTTAAATAAAATAATATAATTTTATTTAATAACATTTGTAATTATAAATTATAAATTATCGCTTGCTACATTTTAACTTTGGTGATATTATAATGATAACTATATGTTGTCTGTCGACAATTTACCAGTATTTACAAGTAAACTAATCAGTATTATAATAAATTATACCCAAATTAATGTTTAATTATGATTTTATTTCCAAAGAAGTATTAAAAACTTTTGGCTGGCAATTTTTTTTTATATAACTTAAATATTGTATTTTTATTTAAAGAGAACATTTTAATTCATGCTTTTTTAAGAAAATAACTATATGAAGTTTATTAATAAATACATAAATACAAAACAATATTTTTTTTAAAAAAATTGAAACGTCTTTGCTTCAAAAATATGATAATTAGGCAAACCGAAAAATGGTATTCATTTTTTTATTTGTTATTTGTTCCTGATAAATTATTGTTGAAATGATGTTACTTGGGGGCGTGGGAGAAAAAACCCTACGTGTTTATGAGCATAACATAATTTCAGCGTCCCTTAAATTTTTGCTTTAGTTACGCATAAATGATTATGGATTGCATAAACAAATCGCCGTCCTACAAAAATATTTTCTGTAAAATAATATTGTTTTTTAATAAGAATATCAGCTATTTTATGTATAAAATGACGTTGAAATGTTTTATTATTTCATTTTTGCTGGAAAAATAATACAACATTTTTCCTACCCTTCTAAATAAAATAATTAGTATCTTAGTAATTATTATTTCGATTAGGCAATTTATTCCTTTAATTAACATATGTTGATAAAAAAAATTTAATTAAAATAAGGATAATATAATAATTAATTTTTAATTGATTGTTAATTTTGGGTGTTTATTACTTAAATGTAAAATTTAATAGATTATTATACTGGATAAAATAATATTGTTTTAAAACCAAAATATGTAGAATGAGAACAAACTATAGAATCCAATTGAATATAAAATTTAATTTCTGTTACTTACAGCATAGATAACCAAAAAAAAGTCTATTTAAGATAAAAATAAATTTATAAAATATTATTTTAGTTCAGATAAAATAACTTTTTAAATTTTTATTTAGTTGTTGTATCTAGATAAGGCTAAACAATGATCATAATCCTCTGACCTATAACCTTTGTGTTAGAGGATTATGATAGACAATTTTAGATCATATGATGCAAATTTTTTTACTTTTATTATTATAATGAGTGTATCATTATAGAAACCTTATGCATGTATGGTATTGGGTTGCAACAAAAGGTATACAGATCCCAGTTCGCTGAGAAAACATGTGAAAAATCATTCATCACAACCGTCAACAGTAAGTTAAAAAACAAAAAACTTTATTAATTTACATAAAAAGTACAGTGAATGATAAACCTGTAGTCTTTTAACTTGTATCGCAAGATGGTTGGTGTGTATTAAAACCACTCTTTGTTTTCCTAGTGAAATTTCAAATATTTTAAATCATAAGATTTGTACTTTTTAAGAGTTTCAAAAAATTATATATGATTATACGGGTGCTGTAAACCAAAATTTGACATAATATTTAACAATAAAACAACATATTATTTTTAATGATTTCAGCTCAAAATACATAATTTCACATTGACTTTAAAACATAAATAATTTTAAATATATTTAATACATATATAACTTTATACATTTAAATTTTACCAAACATTTTTATTTACTATGAAAAAAATTAGTCTAGTACCTGGCTTCAAATTAAGGGTCATCATAATAAATAGTTTATGATAAATATAGTTTCTTTTTTATAAATTTTAATTTCACACTATTTTTTTTAGAGAAAACAGTATATTCGAATTTAAATTATATAGAGTGGTCCCACCGTGATTTAATAATTTTAACATTAGTTTATATAGTCAATTTAATAAATCACGGTGGGACATTTTATATTTAATAATGTATATAAAAGCTGGAAATATTTTTACTACTAATTAATTATAAAAATTCTAATTCTAATGTTTTTATACAGTTTGCTTGCCTTTATACATTGTTACATATTTTTAATTGATCAAATTTATGTTTTAGAAAACTGTTTCGAAATCATATATTCAACCAGCGTTATCATCCAACAATAACAATTCCCAAAGAACAATAAGTATGAATTTTTCTTAAACGAATACTTACACTATTAAAAAGTAATAATACCAATCTTATTAACAAACATTTTTTTAAAGTTATCTCAAATGAAAAACTTTTACAAATAAAACAAGAAAACATCTGGTGATTTGATCAAGTTTAAAATTTCGTGTATTAGCTAATTTGTTGTTTATTGCGTGGTAAAATTATTATTATAAAAAAGAATTCTCATTTATTTTTATTTTTTCAAACTGTGTTAGTTGTAAGTTTCTTTGTGAGAAGAAATTACGTATTTCTATTGTGATTATTTAACCGCGAATCTCACTTATAAATTAAGTATTTTTATCTTTAAATTTTTAATATGTATAAATATTTATTGTTTAAGGAATGTTTTATTGAAATTTGTTTTAGAAAAATTTTATATGTCATTATTTTTATTGTAAATAATTTCATTATATTAACGTTATTTGTTGGCGTTTAAAAAATAAAAAGTTATATCTATGAAAGTAAAATTTTACAATTTATATTAATTAAATTAAAATTTGATGCTAACTATTAGACATTATATCCAATTAAATTACTATTAAAAAAAAGTCCCAATTAATATAAATCCATTTTGAATTAAAAAAATATATATAAACTAATAACAATCTAAAAGTCTCAATAAAATTTATGTTAATGATTTTTAAATTATAAACACCTTTCAATTCAATTTAATTTTTATTTTACTCTACAAGTATTTTCATTATGCAAATATAATTTTTGTTAATAATTGTCTTATAGTTATAAATAATATTTTAATAATCAAAGCAGTTTAATAAGGATAATTTTTCAGAGTAATTTTTTTATTACTAGCCACTTAATATATCTTAATATAATCAATATGTTAAGAAAATTATTTTTAGTAATAATATTGTATATTTCTCAATTTCTCAATTATTACATATTATTTTAATTCATTCATCGTTATAAAGGTGTTAACTTTTTTTTTAACTATAACAAACATATTTAACTAGGTTATAAAAATGAATAAGTAAATTTCTGTTTGATAACAACCTTTGACTCATTATTTTTTAAATTATTACTATTTTAAAACATTTAGTGGAGGTTATGTTATATTAACCATTAAAGCATTAGTGTGTCGCACTTTTTCTCCTCTCACTATACAAATGTATTTTTGAGTTTGCAATAAACTACGACACTTATATTTAAAAATGATAACAACTTCCAAAGTACTAGTTCAAAAATTGTTATCGATCAGTCTAAAAAATCAAAATACTAAAAAAAAAATAATTTTCAAAACATAATTATTCTTTTAAATGATCGCAATAATTTAACAATTGTACCCTTTTCTTTTCTATTTTTTGTATTAACCTAAGAAAATGTAAATTTTAGCAGGCCAAAGAACTAGCATTTAAGATCTATAAATAAATAATAATAGTCAATAACGTTAGAAATCGGATTCGTAAATTTTTTAGATTAACTTGAGTGAAGACATAAATATCACATAATACGTTAAAAGTTAGTATTTATGTACTTTTATTTTAGTACTAATGTGTATATTCGAAATTGATGTTTTCCAATTATAATAAAAATTACGCACTATTTTAAGTATACAAAAGTGAATTAAAGTACTTTTTTTTTTTTTTTTTAATTATCAGAAAATTTATTTACAATCTATACAGTAAGTACATTAAGCATCAAGCAAATTTGATGACAGCTATTATATACATGACAATAAAATTAGCGTTTATAGGAAGACACTCAGCGGTGTCACCATGATAGGAAGTTAAAAAAAAAATTTTTTTTTTAGTTATTGTAGAAGATCTCTAGGCCACCATCTTTTCAATCTCCTTGGAGCATTATCGGGAAGGGAGGCCGAGGATAGTTGTTTTATTAAGGGGTTAAAAAGAGTACTTAAATTTGAAATTAAAGTACTAAAAGAAAAAGGCTTAAATATTGATTAAATTAAGTTTTCATTTTTCGTGCTTATAATTTTAAACAAATATCTATGTTATGAATTTCTGACTCAAAATCAATAAAATTTTGCAACCAATAAAATTACTAGTCTTTTTTTTGCAATTATTTGTACATTATTAATTCTTTGATTAATGAGACTTTTTTGAAATTTATTGCATGAAAGAATTAAAGCGCTGACTCATTAACCTAGCAATTTACAAAGGCCTCATAATTTTTAAAGCCTCTCGACAGAGAGTGATAAGCAAAAAAAAAATTTATTTGATTAAAAGAGTAATTTTTTATTTAAAACTATTTTTATAGCTTTAAGGATACTTTTGACTAAAATTTAAAGAAATTTGTAATATTGAGATTCTGGAAACTCAATATTATATGTAATTAAAGCTAATCGAAAAAAAAAGTTACCTAAATATGTGCTTTTCAAAAAGTATTGTGTTGTATATCAATTTTTAAAATGGAAAAAAAAACATACTGATATAAATTTGTGTATATATTTAATAAATATTATTTATATAAATGTTATATATTAAAATTATTTTCTTCCCAACTTCTATTTATGGCATTTTTTTCGTAATTTAATTTAACAAGCTTGTTGTGGTTATTACAAAACTGTATTATAACTTTTGGCCGTTGAAATATAATTAAAAAATCTTAAAATAACGAATCAATCTATTCATTATTATAAAATAATAAATTCGATATAATAACTTTGTTAATTAAACTAACAAAAACTAAAATATATAATGAATTAATTAATGAAATGAAATATATGATTGATGATTTTTAATTAGTTAATTAAACATAAATGGGTACCTACATGATATTGACATATTATAATTTTAATGTGTTATTTTAAACCAATAGGCTTTTACAATTAGATGTCATAAAACTAATTTTCAACAAATAGAGGCGTTTTTATTATTGAATTAATTATTTTTTTATTAAATAAAAAATAAAAAATTGAGTGTTTTAAATAGAGATGAACTTTTTATGTAATTCTGTAAAAATTCATTGTTACTAAGAAATATTAAATACTAGGTAAAATTTAAATAATACAAACTATATAAATATAATATAAAAAAATATAATTACATCAATGATTTTTTTTACTAATTAATACTACTGTAGTGAACACAAAAATATACAAAGTTTTTTTTTATTAGCCCGACATAAATTACTTCACAGATTTTGTTAGATAAAAGTTTTATTTCCTGGCAAACTTACAAAATAGTATTGTGTAACACTATATGTCAAATAGGAACAATTACTTTTATAAAAATCACACAAAATTATATTAACAAGTGAACATGTTATCATTAAAATAAAAACTATATATAAATGGACAATTTCATGAAATATTTATCTGAATATTGTATGCTGACTGAATATGAAATAAGCTTATGTTAAAAGTGAGCAGCCAAAATGTTGTAATACAGAATGTCCCACCATATTCTAATATCTTTAATAACTTTTGATTCAGTCAATATTTTTCGTTACTTTTTTTAAATAATTATACACCGGGATTATTAAAATTTTATGATAAATAATAGTTTTTTTATTTATTAATAAAAATTTATCCATTTATTAGAACCATAGTAATGTTTGTGAAAATTTGAATTTATTATTTATTGAATTTGATTTTAACCTCACTAGAATTCAAAATTGTTCTAAATGGAAAAACATTTTTTAAATATAAAGAAGGACACTTAAAAGGAGTTTTCAAAACCAATATTTTGGACATTAATTATGTAAATCTTAAAATAAAATAAAAAATGTATAAAAAATTGTGTAAATATATTTTTTTATGGTTCAAATTTATTTTATTATTCATTTAATCAATAAAAAAAGGTTAATTGAACAGCATTTATACATTATAAAATAGTTATTTTAATGGAAAATATATAAATGATGACCATATAACTTTTCACTTAATAAATTAAATTTATTAAAAAAATAATAATAAGTCATACAATTTATTAAATAAAGTTGATAAAGTTAACTGAGTTAATAACAGTAGTAATCCGCAAAAGAATGTCACAATTTTATATTACCAAATACAATTTTGGTTGGATGACTAAGTAATTATTACAAACGGAAAAGTTCGTTTGTAATAGTTACTAAATCGCTGTTTGCATGAGTTTTGTAAAAAAATTTTGTAAAAAAATCGTAAGTAACTGGTCAGTTAGATCATAAAAAAAGAAAAATCAAAAAAATTTGGTGGTTAGATACACTGGATAATTTAAACTTTTTTCTCCAATTACAGAGTGTGTCCATTTTAAACTCATCTATTATGTGGCCGAATTTTGAATTGTAATAAATAAATCCAAAGAGATGTGCTATCTTCTATTTATCGAATTTTTAAATTTAATTACAGGCGCTTATTCAAATTTAGATGAATTTCATGAAAAAAATTACATACTTATTACCAATAATCGCGAAAAAATATTACGTTTTCCTTAAACATTTCTCAATATATATTTCTTTGTCTAATACCATAAAAGAACACATCAAAAATTCACAAACTTATTAATGCTACAAATAATTTACTATAGAACATAATTACGATTTTATTCCAGTGTTTTTTTTAAATTTATTCTACAAAATTGCCATCTTGAAAAATTATATTATACTTCTTGTAATTTTAAAAAAAAATCAATTTTTTTAATAAATAAAAAAAACTTATATTCATAAGAAAATTTCTATAATTTCAATGCATGATAATAATAATAATAATAAAATTTACACAAAATAATGAATAGATCAAAAGTTGAGTTGGAAAAAAGTGAGAGTGTTTTCTTAGAGAATATGTCAGCAGACTCTAAGTACATCAGCATTATAAAATTAATATTAAACAATATAATTGTGGTTAGTAGCTATAATTTATTTATTCTATCAGGAAGAACAAATCGAACACATGTTTTTCGGTAACTTAATGACTAAAATGATAATTATTTTAATTGCGTGTAATCAAACTCTCGCTATGACGCTATTAAGACAGTTAGCGCATATTTAGTTGTATAAGAGTTAATGATACTAAATAATGAAATGTACAAGTATACTTTACCTTACATATGACTCGTCTTACTAAAACACTAAGAACATTTTTTCATCAATGTATAATTGTGTTAACTTCAAAAATTAATAGGTTACTTAGTTTGTTTCATTGAAAATATTTTAAACATATAATAATTAATATAAAAAATTAATTAAAATCTAAGCTTAAGCTAAACAAAAACGGCGTTGTTTCCNTAAACATATAATAATTAATATAAAAAATTCATTAAAATCTAAGCTTAAGCTAAACAAAAACGGCGTTGTTTCCTTTTTCATTTCCTTAATTGTTGATAAATACATATTAAATTTCATTAAGTTGTTTTTCACAAAATTCAATAAAATAATAAATAATAATGATAAACTATAATAATAATAATAATAATATAATAAATAATGATAATTATGATAAACTCTTATAAGTAAATTACAAAACAATCATCTCCAAAAAATATGAAGACGAATCTACGATTAAGTAACAAAAAGGAGTAAAAGTTAAAATGAATTATATGCCAAAACGTACGTAATAAAATTATTTTTATAGACGTGAATATTTGAAATAAAGTAAACATATGAGAATAAGGCCACGGAAGATAAAAGTAATCAACATTCTAGTACTTAAATAATAAGTGCAATAAAACATAATATTATGATGAAACATGTGAAATTTCTCAAGAACTTCTTCCTTGAGAAGAACTTTGAATAATAATGATAGGAATTCGTGGATAACAAATGTTTAAATAAGAAGAAAGGAAACATACATTTTATAAAAAAAAAATACTTGTTACAATTTTTTTTTTGATTTGCAATAATGTTAATAATATAATATATTTTTAAATGTTACAAGTAATGTAAAAGTTGAATAAGTTTTATTTTAATAAGAGAACTCAGTAAAGTAAAGATAAAAAAGAAAGTGAAGTATTTAAATATACGATGAAAATAAGTTATTCAGATCAAAAACACTTGTGAGTTGATTGAACTGAAAGTGAAATAAGATGTGTTCTTTGTTAATATAATGTAAATGAACTTGACCTTATAGGATTGTGGTTGACAGATATTTGCATAACGTCCGCCTCGTGCTAAAAATAAATTTCCCCTATAAAATAATATAATATTACTTATAAATTATCATAATTTTTCTTTTTTTTACGCTCTAAATACTTTATTATTATCAATAATATATAGTTATGTATAGATATTTCAATTATGACGATTAACAATTTGTTATAACAAAATACATTACGTTGGTGGTACGATTAGAGAAATGTTTTGAAATTGGAAAGTAATATATATACTTTTAATGCTATGGTGAATAATCTAACTGTATCTTAGTCTGTAGTTATTTAGTTTGTATTAATTGTTAAAACAGCTGTTTTGAGCTCTTTTTTTAAGTAGTCATAATAAACACTTTTATAACGTAATATTTAAGGAGAAAAATGTCATATGAATCATTAAAGCTTTCTTGTAATTTCGTGGCGTAAAAATCTGGATATTTGAGTTAAAAACATTTTGAAAATGAAAATATATTTTCTGGGCGTCACAGTAAAGTTATTCATAAAATGTCATAATTTATGGTGTAAATTCAAACTTTATATTATTAAAAATCTTGCGGTTTAATTTTAATTATAAAAATTTTTATCGTTTATTGTTACTTAAAAACAAATTTTTGATATGCGTAGGGAGTCTCATTTAGACTGTTCCTGTATTTAAGTTTTTATTGTTCTAAAAACAAAAAGCATATCACAAGAAAGACAATTGTCTGTAGTGTTACCTATTAAAATTTTGTTTTAATTCTTTATATCAAAAAAAATTATAGTAATTTTAAATTGATAAAAAAAATCATAATCAATTGTTTTTATAGAAACTAATTTTTAGAGATATTTTCAGAAATAAAAACATATTTCAGGTTAATTTTTCAATTTCTAAGACCAGTAATTTATTTTTTAACGTATAGGCATAAAATATTAATATCACTTGAAAGCCCGCTGAACGAAAACATGTATAATCTAAAATATAACTACATAGCTACGAACTATATTTTTTTTTAAAAAAAAAAGTGCAATAATACGTTAGTAAAAAAAATAAAATTTTATCGAGTATATTTATTTGTCTGGGGTTTATATTTCTTTCTTTTATCTCATCAATAGGCTTCTATTTCGAGAACATAATATAAAATAATGAAAAATGTATCAATTAATTAAACAAAACTGTTAATTAATTGTTTAATTTATTGTTAATAATAAATGTAAAACTGTTTTAAACGTAAATTGTTAATTGATATAAAAGTTATACCATTTTAAATTTAATATAAAAAATAATTAATATTTCTATTTAATTATTTAATTAGATAAAAATATTATTGCTTGGTGAGTAACTGTTATGGGATAATATTAAGGTAATTGAAAGAATTAGAGGTTTTATTACCCCTTGTCATTATTGATTCTTCCAAAATATCATAAAAAGTACTTTTGTGTGTCTTTAATATTATTTGTAATTAGACGAAGACGGTACTACATTATGGTTATCAAGTATTTTGCCCTAATATCGACAAGTGTTATGTGATCATTTGCAAACGATTTCATCTATAGGCCGTCTATAAAAGAGTGTTCTTATAAAATTCGTATTGGTGATTAAAAAAACGGAAAGTCATATTCGTTTAACGGACTATAATTATGAAATTATTCTACTGTAGAATTATTTATTAAAATCGTGACCCAATCATATGGAGAGGCTTGTATATTATTTATATATTTAAACCATATAATAATAGCTGATAATAAAGCTTTTATTGTAAAAAAAAAATGATTAAAAGTGAATATTTTACATTTTAGCTTCGATGCGAAGCTGAGAAGGTATTAGTTTTACTATAATGTGTTTTTTTTTGTGTCTGTTACCACTTTTTCTCAGCTCTCACCGAACGGATTTCTTTCAATGATACGTCAAAAGATCACAAATCGTATCTAGTTGAAGACATTACTCTCAAAAATTGAAAAAAAATCCCTCGATCCCCGTAAATGGGGGAAACCTCCAAAAAAATTACAAATTTAAAAATCGCTAATTTTCAAAATTTTTTCAATTTTTTTTGCTAAAAACTGCCATAACTTTTTTAAAAATGAACATATCAATATAATTTTTTTTTTTATAGATACTTGATGTCTTTACCTATCATTTAGTATATTTTTTTTATAAATTTAACCCTTTACCTGCCCACAGAGGGGGATTTAAAATGACAATTATTTTGCAAAAAATTAACTTTTTCAACTTAACTTTTGAAAGTGTTCCGAAAGGTCTGACACTTTAATATATATCTTAAATTAAAGCTAATGTAATGTACTTTATTATGAAAAAAAAAAATTTGACCTCTGGACTTGTCTTCATGGTGAAAATGGCTACCGAATGCAATTTTTGTGTGAAAATTCTTGATTTCATGTTTTACATTTTTAACTTTATAATGCTATAACTTATTGAAAAATGTATGGATCAACACAATTTTTTTATGAGAAATAATATTTTTAATAACCCCTTTTAGCTTTTGGAATAATTCACCAATTTTTTAAAATTAAACACTATCTAAAGATTTGCATCGAAGCGTTTGTTATGACAGTGATTTTAATCACTGTCAGATATCATTATACTTGATCCAACTATGCACGTCACCACTATGCCGCGACCCTCCTGTATTGGGTTTTTTTTTTATTACACTGCGGTCAAAGGTAAGGAAGAGTTTAGGATATTCACTTCTGATTTAAAAGTGTAAAAATAATTATTTTATTATATGTAATATGTAAAATGTTAACAAAAATACTATTTATTATTTTGATATAGGGAAATGACAAATATATACATTTTTTTATTTTTGCATAATTTTTCGAACAAAATAAGTTATACTAATATTTTATATTTTACACTTGCTCTGTTTCAGTTGGTTTAATGTTACAATAAAAATATTTTTGTCTCTTTCCTTTCTTTTGAAGTAGACTATAGTTGTCACGTTTAAATGTGCACTGCATACTATATTAAGACAATAGACATTGACAACTAAAATTTCACTGTATTAATACATTTTACAGATTTATTTTTATTGAAATAATAAATAAACAAGGGATGTGCACTTTAGGGCAAACTTCAGGTTGCAAAGTATTTTAATTAAACAGAGTGACTGAGAGTTTTAACAAAAGTCTAACGCTGTACATTAATATATTATAATTTTTATTAAATTTTAGTATGTGACAGAGAAAAGGGTTTGACAACAGGGGCGTCATTTTAACTTTTTTTTTTGTTGGTGCCAAAATTTTGGTAGACCATTTAGCCTCCTCACATAACAGGCCTCAACTATTATAGAAGTATAAAATTTTTGGGAGTTCCTTTTAAAAAGTTCAATCATTTAACACCAGAATTTAGACTTATGACTTTATTTGACCTTTTATTATGAAAGTTATCACCCACCATTGAGTTTACTAGAACAAGACCAATTTCATACGCATTATGACAATTAACTTTATTATTAGCAGATATCCCGGTGGCAATTGACATAGTATAATTGTTAATTGGGAATGTACAATTTAGCGTTTGGTTGGGTTTAAAAAATATAACGTCAAATTAATTACCTAATTTACCTGTTGTATTTTAATATATACTACTCTATAATGATACTATAAATAAATAAACTCACACATATACATTTGTAACATCGTGTTTAATGTAAGTATAATATGATAAAAAGTAACCGTAAAATGGAAAAAATGCAAAATAAATTTTAGTACTCATATTAAATGTCATGAAACTCAAAAAATATTTGTTTAAATAAAAAAAATTAAAGATAAATTTTTTGCTTAAAAATTGTCTTTTAAAGATCTTTTGTACGAAACTTTTTTTTGTAAGTTTAGGACTTTAAGTATGTCATTATACATATCTTAATTCAACTTTAAAAAAAAAAAATTTGGTCGGGAATTTTTTTCACCATTTGTCAAAATTCTCCTTCGTTAACTGGCCTATAGGTAGACCAAAACGAAGCATAAAAGACTCTGGAAGACTTAATTTGTAAATATTTCATTATTACTTCAAATTATTATCTTTTAAATTATATTTTATGATGTTCTGTTTATTATAAAATTATTTATTTTAAATGAAAGAAGATGTTGTGATAAACATTATCACTGTACTTAATTTTGAAAGTTATGTAAATAATAAGAGTTTAATAAGATTTATAATAAATTATACTATTATAATAAGTAAAATTTGTTCACAAAATACAACATCCACAATTTATAACATTAAATCACCATCTAATACTAGTTCGGCTAGTTTGCGTAGTACTCGGGCGGGCGAATAACAATAAAATACATTATTGTTAAAGTGCAAAATAAATAAACAATTAAGAAACTATAGGCTATCGAATGTACAGCGATTGACTAATTTTTAATTTAAAAATATCTTAAATAATATTCAACTTTTAAACAGTACCTAAATTTTATATTCTATGCATAAATCTTATGAAGGTCTAGTCCCCTCAAGTCTTCCCATCGATTTCTGTGTATGCAAACAATTTTTCTTGTGTTGAACATTGAAATTTGAGCGCATGTAATTTTTATAGTAAAGTACGTAGAATATTTTTTATAATTGTGGTGAATATAACGACACACTCAACTACGTCACAGACAGAATTGACTCGAATAGTTACACGATATTATCTAGTTGAAATTACTAAATAAATTTAACTAATTTTTATAGTTGGTTCAACTTTATGAACAGTTCTTCAAACTATTTAATTGGTTTGTCAACTATAATACTCACTTTGGCTAACCATATTTTTTTCCGTTAAGAAAGGAAATTAAAAATATTTATTTGTTTTTGATGACCTATTTATAAAAAAAAAAATGTTTAGAGACGAGCCTTTTTCTATAAATATGGATAAATGCATGGAAAAATACCAATAGAGTTAAGTAGTTATGTCAGTATTTTTTCGTACGAGCCAGACGAGTAACTTTGCGTAACTTATGCGTGTTAAAGTAATCAGAGACTTGACGTATGAGAAGATTACCTATCTTATTGTACGATTAGACATTCAAGAAAAATGTTGTTTCCGGAAGCTTGGATCCGACTGTGAAATGGGTCGTATGATATAAGTTTATTGAAACCGGTTTATTTTTTACCTATAGACGTAATGACGCACAAAACAGATAGAATCTGTCGAAGAATAACAGTATACGGTAATTAGGCACGGCTCTTCATGAAAACGAAATGATATTACATTATTTAATTTTCGAAGTACTAAGAAGGTGAATGGCTCTAATTGTGCGGTGGTTATAAAAGACAATCGTCGCGTGGGTCTTCAAATGAGACTTATGGACCAAAGAATGGTAATAACCTTAAGTAACAACGTCAATAATTCGTCAGTGGTACAGCTCGGCCGAAAAACACGATAAAGAACAATTAATAAAGAACCAGTGATTAGATTACACAACGACTGCGTCTGATGTGAAATTAATAAAAATGTTTTCACATAAAAATGTTAATGAAATAAATGACGGCTTTCTAATTACACCTATATTCATCATTCTGTCTATATAAAATACACAAAAAATAAATGTACATGTAAAATAATAATACTAAAATAATGA
>NW_026099576.1:32331459-32337513 GCF_025091365.1 Daktulosphaira vitifoliae
TTGAAGACATTACTCTCAAAAATTGAAAAAAAATCCCTCGATCCCCGTAAATGGGGGAAACCTCCAAAAAAATTACAAATTTAAAAATCGCTAATTTTCAAAATTTTTTCAATTTTTTTTGCTAAAAACTGCCATAACTTTTTTAAAAATGAACATATCAATATAATTTTTTTTTTTATAGATACTTGATGTCTTTACCTATCATTTAGTATATTTTTTTTATAAATTTAACCCTTTACCTGCCCACAGAGGGGGATTTAAAATGACAATTATTTTGCAAAAAATTAACTTTTTCAACTTAACTTTTGAAAGTGTTCCGAAAGGTCTGACACTTTAATATATATCTTAAATTAAAGCTAATGTAATGTACTTTATTATGGAAAAAAAAAATTTGACCTCTGGACTTGTCTTCATGGTGAAAATGGCTACCGAATGCAATTTTTGTGTGAAAATTCTTGATTTCATGTTTTACATTTTTAACTTTATAATGCTATAACTTATTGAAAAATGTATGGATCAACACAATTTTTTTATGAGAAATAATATTTTTAATAACCCCTTTTAGCTTTTGGAATAATTCACCAATTTTTTAAAATTAAACACTATCTAAAGATTTGCATCGAAGCGTTTGTTATGACAGTGATTTTAATCACTGTCAGATATCATTATACTTGATCCAACTATGCACGTCACCACTATGCCGCGACCCTCCTGTATTGGGTTTTTTTTTTATTACACTGCGGTCAAAGGTAAGGAAGAGTTTAGGATATTCACTTCTGATTTAAAAGTGTAAAAATAATTATTTTATTATATGTAATATGTAAAATGTTAACAAAAATACTATTTATTATTTTGATATAGGGAAATGACAAATATATACATTTTTTTATTTTTGCATAATTTTTCGAACAAAATAAGTTATACTAATATTTTATATTTTACACTTGCTCTGTTTCAGTTGGTTTAATGTTACAATAAAAATATTTTTGTCTCTTTCCTTTCTTTTGAAGTAGACTATAGTTGTCACGTTTAAATGTGCACTGCATACTATATTAAGACAATAGACATTGACAACTAAAATTTCACTGTATTAATACATTTTACAGATTTATTTTTATTGAAATAATAAATAAACAAGGGATGTGCACTTTAGGGCAAACTTCAGGTTGCAAAGTATTTTAATTAAACAGAGTGACTGAGAGTTTTAACAAAAGTCTAACGCTGTACATTAATATATTATAATTTTTATTAAATTTTAGTATGTGACAGAGAAAAGGGTTTGACAACAGGGGCGTCATTTTAACTTTTTTTTTTGTTGGTGCCAAAATTTTGGTAGACCATTTAGCCTCCTCACATAACAGGCCTCAACTATTATAGAAGTATAAAATTTTTGGGAGTTCCTTTTAAAAAGTTCAATCATTTAACACCAGAATTTAGACTTATGACTTTATTTGACCTTTTATTATGAAAGTCATCACCCACCATTGAGTTTACTAGAACAAGACCAATTTCATACGCATTATGACAATTAACTTTATTATTAGCAGATATCCCGGTGGCAATTGACATAGTATAATTGTTAATTGGGAATGTACAATTTAGCGTTTGGTTGGGTTTAAAAAATATAACGTCAAATTAATTACCTAATTTACCTGTTGTATTTTAATATATACTACTCTATAATGATACTATAAATAAATAAACTCACACATATACATTTGTAACATCGTGTTTAATGTAAGTATAATATGATAAAAAGTAACCGTAAAATGGAAAAAATGCAAAATAAATTTTAGTACTCATATTAAATGTCATGAAACTCAAAAAATATTTGTTTAAATAAAAAAAATTAAAGATAAATTTTTTGCTTAAAAATTGTCTTTTAAAGATCTTTTGTACGAAACTTTTTTTTGTAAGTTTAGGACTTTAAGTATGTCATTATACATATCTTAATTCAACTTTAAAAAAAAAAAATTTGGTCGGGAATTTTTTTCACCATTTGTCAAAATTCTCCTTCGTTAACTGGCCTATAGGTAGACCAAAACGAAGCATAAAAGACTCTGGAAGACTTAATTTGTAAATATTTCATTATTACTTCAAATTATTATCTTTTAAATTATATTTTATGATGTTCTGTTTATTATAAAATTATTTATTTTAAATGAAAGAAGATGTTGTGATAAACATTATCACTGTACTTAATTTTGAAAGTTATGTAAATAATAAGAGTTTAATAAGATTTATAATAAATTATACTATTATAATAAGTAAAATTTGTTCACAAAATACAACATCCACAATTTATAACATTAAATCACCATCTAATACTAGTTCGGCTAGTTTGCGTAGTACTCGGGCGGGCGAATAACAATAAAATACATTATTGTTAAAGTGCAAAATAAATAAACAATTAAGAAACTATAGGCTATCGAATGTACAGCGATTGACTAATTTTTAATTTAAAAATATCTTAAATAATATTCAACTTTTAAACAGTACCTAAATTTTATATTCTATGCATAAATCTTATGAAGGTCTAGTCCCCTCAAGTCTTCCCATCGATTTCTGTGTATGCAAACAATTTTTCTTGTGTTGAACATTGAAATTTGAGCGCATGTAATTTTTATAGTAAAGTACGTAGAATATTTTTTATAATTGTGGTGAATATAACGACACACTCAACTACGTCACAGACAGAATTGACTCGAATAGTTACACGATATTATCTAGTTGAAATTACTAAATAAATTTAACTAATTTTTATAGTTGGTTCAACTTTATGAACAGTTCTTCAAACTATTTAATTGGTTTGTCAACTATAATACTCACTTTGGCTAACCATATTTTTTTCCGTTAAGAAAGGAAATTAAAAATATTTATTTGTTTTTGATGACCTATTTATAAAAAAAAAAATGTTTAGAGACGAGCCTTTTTCTATAAATATGGATAAATGCATGGAAAAATACCAATAGAGTTAAGTAGTTATGTCAGTATTTTTTCGTACGAGCCAGACGAGTAACTTTGCGTAACTTATGCGTGTTAAAGTAATCAGAGACTTGACGTATGAGAAGATTACCTATCTTATTGTACGATTAGACATTCAAGAAAAATGTTGTTTCCGGAAGCTTGGATCCGACTGTGAAATGGGTCGTATGATATAAGTTTATTGAAACCGGTTTATTTTTTACCTATAGACGTAATGACGCACAAAACAGATAGAATCTGTCGAAGAATAACAGTATACGGTAATTAGGCACGGCTCTTCATGAAAACGAAATGATATTACATTATTTAATTTTCGAAGTACTAAGAAGGTGAATGGCTCTAATTGTGCGGTGGTTATAAAAGACAATCGTCGCGTGGGTCTTCAAATGAGACTTATGGACCAAAGAATGGTAATAACCTTAAGTAACAACGTCAATAATTCGTCAGTGGTAAAGCTCGGCCGAAAAACACGATAAAGAACAATTAATAAAGAACCAGTGATTAGATTACACAACGACTGCATCTGATGTGAAATTAATAAAAATGTTTTCACATAAAAATGTTAATGAAATAAATGACGGCTTTCTAATTACACCTATATTCATCATTCTGTCTATATAAAATACACAAAAAATAAATGTACATGTAAAATAATAATACTAAAATAATGATAATAAATCAATGACAGTAAAGAAAATTAATGTTTTTTGCTCATAAATTCTTTATTTGGACTAAGATGTTTATTGAGGAACATCCGCCCTGTTATTTGAAATGTCTTAATCCGGATCTAAACTAACTATTGGGATTAGTTAATTCATCAAAACATCTTTCACAAGAATAAATGAAAATTTAATACCAATTTTAGTGAATATAAAAATTATAGCCACCAAATTAAAATTTTACGCATATACAGAAACAATTGGTTTGAATATTTACTTATAAAACTTTTACATTTCAATAATTTTAACAGAATTTACAAGTTAATAGCAAAATATTAAATTCGAAGCGAATAGTTGTAATTTATCACAATTATTAAAAAACAAAATATAAAAATTCATTAACAAAAATGTTTAAGCATTTTTGAAAGAATTTGAAATTTTTTTAAGAAACCAAAAAGGACTAGTTTCTCTGTAAAGTTTCTATTTTTACGCCTACAACATGAGATAAAAACGCTGGAGATTAATCGTAATGATCGCACCCATTGCCTGCTAAGAATAATTTTTAAAAATATTTATTTATTTAGACACCGACGTAAAATGAGTAAATTAATTTTACGTATAAATAATGTTACATAATTTCATGGTTATCCTTTCAAATAGATTAGCATTACAATTTTATTTATTTTATGGCTACATTCGAATTACATTTCTTACACCTATTAATTACTTTTTTTATTCGATTAGATAGGCTCATCTTTCACTTATGTTTACATAATAGTAATATTTTTTTGTTTACATAATTTGATATGTGAATTCAAATACTTAACTGGATAACTCGTTCTTGGCATATGTTTTATTTTCGTTTGGAAGTTCTAATCTTAATATACAGATTTAATTGGCGCTACATGTTTTTATTTATTTTTTATCAATTTAGTATAGACACAACATATGAATTTGCATTTATTACTTTATGTAATCTTCTGCAAATCATGCAACTAAGCTCACTATTAGATATAATTACCAAGTAGTAATCTTATTTTAAACTATATACTTATTTATTCATTTTCCAAAAAAAAAAAAAAATAGAATTTATTCAAATGTACTAAATAACAATGCACGAATAATTACATGATCTACATTAATTAGATAAGTTTTTAAAATTAAGAATAAAAAAAAATAACTCAGAGTTATGGCACTCTTTTGTGTACGAAATTTGAATATTTTTAAGCAATATTTTTTTTTGAAATTATTTAAAACGTTGAACTTTTTTCTTAATAATTCACAATTAATTCTGTTGAGTGGTAATAATTACTTTCGTAAGTCCCAATTCGAAATATTAAGGCGTTGGTTGTTGAGATTTTATATTGTTCTCTTTAATTTGATAATTTGTTGAGTTATTACTGTTTTTCCAAAATATGCCATAGGTAGTGTTTATTAATAATTCTACTATTTAGAGCAATTTTAGATTTGATTACTACACAATACTTGTAAGCTAATTAACTGAAGTCGTGTATTTTAATTCATTAACAAAAAAGATTAATAAAAATTATTATTGTTCCTTAAAAATCATAATTCCAAAAATTATTTTATGTTGAAATTTATCCGCTGATAAAACAAGATAATACAAATTTTCTAAAAACTAAATTATTGTCTCTATACGACCAGCAATAAAAAGGGTATTTGGAAGCTTTTTAATTTAATACATACAAAATGAAAATATATAAAAAAGTATTTAAACTCTACCAAAGAATTACCCTAAAGTAAATAAATTTTGGTCCACTAAATGGTTAAATTAATTTTATTTTTTACTAGTTAATCATGCTGATGTATACATATACGTATATACACTCTTTTGAACTCTGTCAAATACATTTTTTATAGTTTGTACATCCTTCAATAATACATTTCTAAACTAACTTAAATATACCCGTTATTGTTAACTTAATCTCTTCTTGTGATTGCATTCATTCATTTACATATATATTTTATTGAGCTACATTTTATTCTGATTAACACAAAACTTTGTTTTGGGAAAGACTGTGTTCTGAAAATTACCATTATGTTAGTTTAAAGTATATTTACTAAAAAACAAACGCGTTCTTTCGCCTAGTCTTTCTTAATTTCGNTAATTCCAAAAATTATTTTATGTTGAAATTTATCCACTGATAAAACAAGATAATACAAATTTTCTAAAAACTAAATTATTGTCTTTATACGAGCAGCAATAAAAAGGGTATTTGGAAGCTTTTTAATTTAATACATACAAAATAAAAATATATAAAAAAGTATTTAAATTCTACCAAAGAATTACCCTAAAGTAAATAAATTCTGGTCCACTAAATGGTTAAATTAATTTTATTTTTTACTAGTTAATCATGCTGATGTATACATATACGTATATACACTCTTT
>NW_026099576.1:32337613-32338727 GCF_025091365.1 Daktulosphaira vitifoliae
TATTTCTTTTTTCTCACTACAACATTAGAAAAATATTGTAGAAATGTTTAAATAAACTGCTACGTGCTCAACCACTAACTTTAGTGTCGCCTACTTCTTTTATATTATTACTACTACCTCATTACCACCGCACTAATTGCGTGACAGGCAGGGATACTTGCCACTATACTACCGAGGATAATTATGTTGATAATGTGTATACCACCACAGGGTCGGATCCAGAATTTATTCCAGGGGGGGCGTCAATAGATACATTTTTTTCTTTTAAGAACTGATTTATTATTTTGTGTTTATTACATTACATGTTCATTACATTTCTATTTTTAAAAATTCGTTTAATGTTTGCTACATAATAATTTTTTAAATTACTATAGTATATGTTTTTTGATGACTTTAAGGACATAGGTATATAAAAATAAACTCGTTAATTAAAATTAATTGCATATGAAGAACTTTATTTGAAATTAAAATCTATTTAACAAATAAAAACAAAATATACATTTCTTACAATATTATAACTTAACACCTAAGTTTGTACAAATACTATTAAAATACTTAATAAAGTAATATAAAAAAAAGCCAGTAGCTGAGGAGGGGGCGCGCGCCCCCTGCGCCCCCCTACTGGATCCGCCACTGAACCACCATATTCCACCAAAACAAATAATACAACAAACGGGTCAGCATCTTTTGATGCTCATACGCGAACAGATAAACGGGTATTTTTGTGAACACGATAATCGTATTTCTAAATAACAAATCATCTGTTACTTTTATCATTGTTTTGTTAGTTCTCTCGAAATACGGTAGCGTAAAAATGACCGGCAAAACATTAGCTCAAATGAATCGGCGAGAATTACTACGCGAATTCGCCTATAGGCAGCTCACTGGACCAACAACGAAAAATGATATGTTAACCGTTCTGGAAAATAACCTGTGCACCGAGGGGTTGGGCGTTCATCGTTTCCGCCATAACGATAGTTTATATCTGTCTATATGTAGAAGCTTGAGAACCACTGGTTAAAATATATCCCTCAATAATCCGATAATTATCTACTATTCATTTAATCGACCTTTTTACTATTAGCTTCGATGCGAAGCTGAGAAGGTATTAATT
>NW_026099576.1:32338827-32367006 GCF_025091365.1 Daktulosphaira vitifoliae
AAGAAGGTGAATGGCTCTAATTGTGCGGTGGTTATAAAAGACAATCGTCGCGTGGGTCTTCAAATGAGACTTATGGACCAAAGAATGGTAATAACCTTAAGTAACAACGTCAATAATTCGTCAGTGGTAAAGCTCGGCCGAAAAACACGATAAAGAACAATTAATAAAGAACCAGTGATTAGATTACACAACGACTGCATCTGATGTGAAATTAATAAAAATGTTTTCACATAAAAATGTTAATGAAATAAATGACGGCTTTCTAATTACACCTATATTCATCATTCTGTCTATATAAAATACACAAAAAATAAATGTACATGTAAAATAATAATACTAAAATAATGANATACACAAAAAATAAATGTACATGTAAAATAATAATACTAAAATAATGACAGTAAAGAAAATTAATGTTTTTTGCTCATAAATTCTTAATTTGGACAAAGATGTTTATTGAGGAACATCCGCCCTGTTATTTGAAATGTCTTAATCCGGATCTAAACTAACTATTGGGATTAGTTATTTCAACAATACATCTTTCACAAGAATAAATGAAAATTTAATACCAATTTTAGTGAATATAAAAATTATAGCCACCAAATTAAAATTTTACGCATATACATAAACAATTGGTTTGAATATTTACTTATAAAACTTTTATATTTCAATAATTTTAACAGAATTTACAAGTTAATAGCAAAATATTAAATTCAAAGCAAATAGTTGTAATTTATCACAATTATTAAAAAACAAAATATAAAAATTCATTAACAAAAATGTTTAAGCATTTTTGAAAGAATTTGAAATTTTTTTAAGAAACCAAAAAGGACTAGTTTCTCTGTAAAGTTTCTATTTTTACGCCTACAACATGAGATAAAAACGCTGGAGATTAATCGTAATGATCGCACCCATTGCCTGCTAAGAATAATTTTTAAAAATATTTATTTATTTAGACACCGACGTAAAATGAGTAAATTAATTTTACGTATAAATAATGTTACATAATTTCATGGTTATCCTTTCAAATAGATTAGCATTACAATTTTATTTATTTTATGGCTACATTCGAATTACATTTCTTACACCTATTAATTACTTTTTTTATTCGATTAGATAGGCTCATCTTTCACTTATGTTTACATAATAGTAATATTTTTTTGTTTACATAATTTGATATGTGAATTCAAATACTTAACTGGATANCATAATTTGATACGTGAATTCAAATACTTAACTGGATAACTCGTTCTTGGCTATGTTTTATTTTCGTTCGGAAGTTCTAATCTTAATATAGAAATTTAATTGGCGCTACATGTTTTTATTTATTTTTTATCAATTTAGTATAGACACAACATATGAATTTGCATTTATTACTTTATGTAATCTTCTGCAAATCATGCAACTAAGCTCACTATTAGATATAATTACCAAGTAGTAATCTTATTTTAAACTATATACTTATTTATTTATTTTCCAAAAAAAAAAAAAAATAGAATTTATTCAAATGTACTAAATAACAATGCACGAATAATTACATGATCTACATTAATTAAATAAGTTTTTAAAATTAAGAATAAAAAAAAATAACTCAGAGTTATGGCACTCTTTTGTGTACGAAATTTGAATATTTTTAAGCAATATTTTTTTTTGAAATTATTTAAAACGTTGAACTTTTTTCTTAATAATTCACACTCAATTCTGTTGAGTGGTAATTATTACTTTCGTAAGTCCCAATTCGAAATATTAAGGTGTTGGTTGTTGACATTTTATATTGTTCTCTTTAATTTGATAATTTGTTGAGTTATTACTGTTTTTCCAAAATATGCCATAGGTAGTGTTTATTAATAATTCTACTATTTAGAGCAATTTTAGATTTGATTACTACACAATACTTGTAAGCTAATTAACTGAAGTTGTGTATTTTAATTCATTAATAAAAAAGATTAATAAAAATTATCATTGTTCCTTAAAAATCATAATTCCAAAAATTATTTTATGTTGAAATTTATCCACTGATAAAACAAGATAATACAAATTTTCTAAAAACTAAATTATTGTCTCTATACGAGCAGCAATAAAAAGGGTATTTGGAAGCTTTTTAATTTAATACATACAAAATAAAAATATATAAAAAAGTATTTAAATTCTACCAAAGAATTACCCTAAAGTAAATAAATTCTGGTCCACTAAATGGTTAAATTAATTTTATTTTTTACTAGTTAATCATGCTGATGTATACATATACGTATATACACTCTTTTGAACTCTGTCAAATACATTTTTTATAGTTTGTACATCCTTCAATAATACATTTATAAACTAACTTAAATATACCCGTTATTGTTAACTTAATCTCTTCTTGTGATTGCATTCATTCATTTACATATATATTTTATTGAGCTACATTTTATTCTGATTAACACAAAACTTTGTTTTGGGAAAGACTGTGTTCTGAAAATTACCATTATGTTAGTTTAAAGTATATTTACTAAAAAACAAACGCGTTCTTTCGCCTAGTCTTTCTTAATTTCGACTTATATTTTATAACCTTTTTAATGACCTTATTACTGTTGTGCACGACCACATCAACTACACTATATATTCAATTTCGGGAAATTGTTTTTGAGAGAGTAAAAAGTTATATCTGTAAATAGCACTAAACAATTTACACAGACTCAAATTAAGTTACCCCTGAGCACTTCTATTATGACTTATAACATAAAACACACACATTTTACTCCATACCACGCAAACAATAAATTTTAAAACATATGTTTTTAATTGTATTGTATTATTTATTTTAATGTACCAGACTCCAATGTTAGACGCATTATTATAACTGGTGTAAAAAAAACCTTACTGGACATATTATTAATATTGCCAGTTACTATATTAATATTTACCAGTAAACATTCACATTTGAGAAAGTTATAAAACTTTAAGTTTATTTTTACTACTTTTTGTATTATTTTAAAAAGAAAGAGAAAGAACTTATAAAAATCGAGTAAAACCGATAACAATCAGTTTTTTTATTTTTAACAATTATTTTTCACGTAATATCTATTTTTTCCGTCTTCGTGATGTTTGACGACGTGACTTCCTTTTTGCACGCCGCCATCTGCACGGCCCTTTAGGCTATACAACGATTTTTACCAGTATTTTCTTTTTTTTTTTTGTATATTATATCCTTCTATTCGGTCATCTGCTGACCCCGTCATATTGCGTAAGTATCGGTATCTTCTGAATGTATATAACATTATGATACAGCGAATATCTTCGAGGTGAAAGGACAAGCAACATCTTTGTTGTAGTATATATAACGTTATGATAATTACGTTTAATGCCGATCATTTTTGAATACATCCTTAGTTGTACTTATTTTAATTGAATTTGCGTATATAAATGCAATGCTAGTAATTTTGAAAGTTTAGAATTTGTTTTATGGTATTATTTATAATACTATGAATGATCAAAAATAATTTTTCCATTAAAATATAAAATATCTATTATTAATAATACTCAATTTTCAAACAATATAAAATGTTATTCAGGAATTAGATTACATTGTTATAAAACTAATTACTAAGTTTTAAGAATATTTAAGCTTTAATAATAAACCTAAATTCAAGTTAAACAATTTGAAATTAACTGAATATTAGTCAGTGGATTGAAATTCTTAACGCAATTTGAGAATTTTCTTGTTTAACATATTATTGTATACATATTATAGGGTGTATAGGGTAACATCACCAGTGAATAAATACTACTAATAAATAAACCTCACTGAGTTTTTACAAGAAAATTCAAGTTTTTATCATAAAATAATTAACTAACATTTTAATGTTGCCTAATTTTAAATATTTTCGCTTTATAATTACAGACATTTTTTCAGACAACAAATATTTAGTATCTTTATCAGTATGACATTAAAGTATAGATTAATAAAGAACTTTTAAGTATGAAAAACTCTTAACTGTTCATTTACTGGTGATGACACCTTACTTATGTTTCAATAAAATACGAAGTATTTACAAATCTAATTAGTAATTAGTGAAACAACGATATTGGAATATTTCTCTCCTTTAACTTAGTATTACCTTCTTTCTTCATATTTATTTATTATTTTAAGGACAACAAATGATTTGGAACGAGCTAGTCACATTAATATTTTTGTCAAAGCACTTTTAAATGCTATCTAAAGTCACCATTAAATATTAGGTGATTTTTTTAATATAAGCTATTCGATTTCTCTAAAATAATAATTGTGTTAAGAAAATTAATTTTGGTATTTTTAGTTCCTTATATCTCTCGATTTATCAATTATTAAGTATTTTTTTAATTCATCCCTTATACCTATAAAGGTGTTAACTTTCTTTTCATAAATAACAACAACATATTTAACTAGCTCGAGAAATATATGAAACTAAAAATACCAAAAGCATTTGCTTAACAAAATTATTATTAAAAAAAAAATCGAGTAGCTAATGTTAAAAAAATAACTCCGTAAACATGATAATTCGTTTATTATTAACTCTTAATTAATCAAAAACTAAAAATTATACTAAGAATTTTTGTTTTTGATTTCTTTTAGGTGTATGTGATTTTTTAAATTTATCAACCATTAATTATTTTTTATAATCATCACTGATACCTTGTAACTCTTTTTTCAAATGGCAACATACATATATGATCAGGTATAAAAATGAAAAAAGCTCATTTGAAACTCAGATTTTTCTCTATAATAATTGTTTAACGTGTATACTCTTCTACCCATTTTGTCCATAGACTATATATTTAGTTTTTTTATCTAAAAAAAAAATTATAATGATAACTTATTAAGTCTTTGCTATAAAAATACTTTTAATTTAAATTATTTTAAATAAACTTAAACTAAAGTATATGTATTTAAATTCATTATTAAAAGTAAAAAATGTATTAAAGTGTGAAATATAAATAAATAAATACAAAACTTTATTAATATGTTTCTTAATCATTTATTATAAAACCATATAACATTTAAATTAAAAAAAAAAGATAACATGTGCCCTTTATGATTGTATTTTAATTTTAGGTCCAATTATAAAATATAAATAAATAACCAAATTATATATTATAATGAATAACATATACATATATTATGGTATAAGCCCATAATTAAAAAAAAATAAGAGTACAATTTCATGTACTTAACACTATGGCTAAGTACACTATAACAATGCACCAAAGAAAATAGACTCCTACGAAAAATAGTATGTTTGGTCACCATATAAAAAAATAATAATTACTAACTTATCTAAATGATAATGGATATAATTAAGATAATGACTGATCGTAATAACTATTGGACCAGTATTTCGGAAGTTATTGATATTTTCATAGCTAACGACAGGAATATGACTAGTAATAATAATAATAATACCTGAGGTTATCACTATAAAATGTTAATTACTTCCAAAATACTGGTCCATAAATTGTTATCTACAAGTGATTTTTAATTAGACCATTATCTAATAATAAGCTTAATTATATATGTTGCCGTTTGCAAAATTAAAGTTAACATCTTTATAAGGTATAAACATAAAAAATACTTTATGATTAATAAATTGAAAAAAATGTATCTAAAACAATCTAAAACCAAATTCTCAATATTATTATTATTATTTTTTTATTAATTGTTAATTTTAAGTCATCCAAATACTAAAACTAATTAGTGGGATTCTACGTTAGAAATTAGATTTTACATAATTAATATGTTAGTAAAAAAAATGACGGTGAAAGGACAAATGACTGGTTATATTATACCGTTAGTTGAATTGAAATTTATCTCTTTACTACGACAATATCAAACACCTGTTTTACTACAGTGCTGTTTAATTGTATTTTACTTATTGTTTTTTTCCTCTCTTTTTTTCTTACGGTAACAAAGTAATTAGATAAATTTATTAACAAGTGTGATAATTTTTATCATACGAGAAAGTTTGCATTTGGTTACATTTCGTGCTTCTGTAATAGTAACTTTTTATAAATAAATGTTAACAACCAATATGTGACCAATGATGTCATTGATGTGTAACTTGATATTAATTACACTATCAGAACCAATTTAATTGGAAAGTTTTCTATTAAAAAAAAAAAAAGAAATTATGAAAATTGTCTTTTGATGAATAATTATTATTTACATAATAAAATTCGAATTACATGTAAAACCATGTTGATAACTATAGAGAATTAAAGAATAAGGTTTATTTAATAACAATATTCAAAACTGTTTTAATAATTAACTAAAAAATAATTAATCAATTTTTAATACCAAAAACATGTTTTTGTTTATTTAGGTAAAATAATAAAGGGAGGTTTTAAATATTTAACTTATGAAATAATATTTGACAAAAAGTAGTTTTCATAATAAAACAATTAAATTAAATTCAAAAAGTTTTAAGTTTCATTATCATTGTCTTTGAACTGTAATTGAAAAACTTTTAGGAGAATACTAAAAGGTAGCGCTTTATCCTTTGTTACTTTGGTTCAGTTCCCTCTCCTTAATTTTTCTCTTTAATTTTTCAACGTAGTTTAGTAGTAATACTCTCCAACTTTGTGTGATTTAATCCACCCTTATTATGCTTCAATTTTTTTTTTTTTAAACAATGGTAATAATAATTTATAATTTTATTACCAATATTTGTATTATTTATTAATGTACAAATTATTACTGATATGAGTGTTATAATAATTTTATGTTTATTGTAAATGAAGATTATCAGTAAAAGATAATTCGAATCACTTTTTTATTAAAATTTTAGTGACAAAAAGTTCATTCATGCTTGGTTTTTTTTTCTGTTATAGGTTGCTCGTTATTTTTAATAGGTTATTTATTAAAAAATAAATAATAACATTTTAAAAAAGTATGGTAATTCTATTATATTTTGTTGTAATTGTTATTTATGGTTACAAACAATTTCATTTGTTTACTAGTAATAAAATCCTCCAAATTTAATCTTGATTCATATTATTAATTTGTTAAACAACCTTTTTTACCTTTTTGAAATTCGAAACATTCTTTTCTCATTTAACAAAAAGTGGCTGACATTGTTTTTTCCATATACTCTTCAAATATAAAAAAATACAAGCCGATACTAGAAATTACAGGACTTTGCATGAAATAATTTTACGGGAAACTTAACATATTTTTATAATGAATAATAACCAAATTGTTTTTGACTCATCAACTTAGTTTGCATGGTTCTTTAAAACGTAGAACACGATACAGGAGACACCATTACACCTCTAGCTCTGCGACGAAGCGCCTACAGTCTATGTTTATGAATAAAGCCTCATTTATAAATTACTAAGCTCTTATTAAAATAATTTTTCAAATTTAAGTTCTAGAGTTAAAAGAATATTTTTACCGTATAAAAATCATAGATATTTTTGAACGTTAAAACACAGAAAATAAATTACAAAAAGACTACTTAATATTTTGAAAATTAATATATTTCATGTGGTTCTTTGTATGTCTTTAATTTTGTGTTATATTGGAAATTTTATTATCTGAGTTTTTAATCAATTCTAATAAAAAGTTTGTAAATTATTAGCCCTTACCCGATTTACTTTTTAAATTTTCAAAAATGTAAATTTGATTATATAGAATGTAAGGTTACTAAAAAAATCATAACTTAGTTCTTTAAATTAACTGAGAGAGGAAAATCCTTCACTTCATCGCCGTTTTATGAAATATCTAGGATTTATGAAAAAAATAACGTATATTGTAATAAAATTATTTTGCCCTAGACCATGCAAATCTTAAAAATCTGGGCCCTGCTTCAGAGGTTTTTTGAATTTTGATGGCTTTCTTTTTTATTAATCACTTAATCTGAAAGCAAAATGGACCAGTCTGATTAATATTCCTCGACCAATTTTTTCTTCAATGTACCACTGTATTTACTTTAAAAATCATAAATATTTTATCTATTCATCATAAATTGAAAAAGAATAAAATATCAATCAAAATAACTTTTCCTTTATTTTTATGATGTTATTGGAACATACAAAATACTCAAGAAGAAGTATTCAAACAAGTTTAATAATGGATAAAAAATATATTTCTTTTTCGTTTTCACAATTCAAAAATTGTGAAAACAAAGTACAGGCTTACATCTGAATTATGACATAGTTAGTAGCATGACTTGAATGCCAAACAGCAATTCGTACTCTGAACTAAGTGAACTGTCACATGTTTTATTCACTAACACTAGACTGAACCATCTAACAAAAATATTATATTTACATTGTGCAACTTTTGTTGATGGGTGCTTTATATTTTATAAATATTTATATATAACACTCAAGTTTGTAAATTAATCATATAGAGTAACATTTTTTCATTTTTAAAAATATATCTTTGTATCCAGTAAATTTATTATAATTACTTCAAAAAATACCTTGAATATTTCTTAAAACTCAAAACAAATTTATATAAGAAAATAATCTCAAAAAATTGAGTACTTTATAGATGTAATATTGCATATCAGTAACAATTAAATTATTTTCGGCTAACAAAATAAAACCAAAAAAATACATATCAAAAAATTAATTTATTTAAGTAGCAAAAAGAAAATTTTATTATTTACAAAATCAGGAAATTTTTTCATAAATTATTATGGTGAATAGACAAGATTTTAGAAAAAATAATGTTTAAGATAACAATTCTCTTTTTTTAAATAGTAAAACAATAATAGAACAAAAATCATATTTTTTCTTAATTAAAATAAACTTAAACTAATAAAAATTAAAATGAATCAGAAAAGTTTTTATTGATATTTTATTATTGAAATAATGATAAAAATTGTAAACTATTGTATGTGATGTAAGAAGACTAATAGTTTAATTTTTTAAGATATTTTATTTTGATTTTTTAACCCTTCAACGATAGTAGACTAGAAAAATAATACCTTCGTAATGAAATAAAAAAAAAGTATTTTAAAGCATAAAAAATATTTTCATCTATCGTTGGAGAATTCTGGTTTACACCTGATAATAAATAAATTAAAAAAAAGTAACTAGTAAAAATAAAAATAAAATATTTTCAGAATTATTAATTGTATTATATTATGACAAAAAAAGTGGTGAACGATAAATCAATTATTCTGTTCATATTAAAATTTTAATATTATTTTTAACAAATAATCTGTGACTTATTATTGGTTTAATATTTTAGACTTTAATTTATCAATACTCCTTATTATTAAAATTATCATTGATTTTTAAATTTTAAGAGTAACATGAAATTTTTATTTTTGAGTGACAAATATATAAACTTTCTCCATTATAATAATATTACGTTTAATTTTTTACTTAATGTTGTGGGATATCGGAAATAACGTTATGATTATAAATATGTGAATAAATAATTATTTCCAGCGGTTGTATTCCCCACCAGTAAGCAGAATTCACATTCTGTGTTACTTTCGTATATAAAACGTGCAGCACTGGTCCATTTGATTCATATGTACTGTGCCGTCGATTTTGATAGCCGTTAGATATTTAATTTAGATTCATAGTAAATTTAAATGTTTCAGTAATTCAAGGATTATAAAATTCTATAATTATGAAGACTTTATCAATAATAGTAAGTTTGTTAATCTTCTAGATAAAATTAAAAAAAATTTTCATTGGTTCCAAATAACAGGGACTTTATTCAATTCCATAAACTTTTAAGGAGATCGTATTAAAAATTTTAAAATACTCTCATATCGAAAAATAATGTTTATTTATTTTGATAATTACTTAAAAAGTTTTAAATTCAGAATTTTACATAACTTGAGCTTCTTTTTCTGGGTCCAAATATAATGTATAATATTTTTAATTTCTATTTAAATAATTACTTATTCAGGTTGACTTTTACTGTAAACTTTTTACAGAAATAATATGTTTAGAAAATTTAGTAATTAAATTCTATTATTTTTAAATATGAAATAAATTTTTATTTAAACGAATACAGAAAGCTGATATTTTACTTATTGTATAGATTGGTAGCACTTAAGTATAAATTGTAATAATTACAAATTTTATATACTCATTATTATTTTATTTTTACATGTTTGCAAAATTTATTAGTTGAAATCACAATATTAATAATATTTTTTTATGCTTTATATAACATAAAAAGTTAAAGCCACCTCCTTTAAACAAAAGATTGCTTAACGAAGTATATTTTGGTAATATTAGGTAATCTGCTATAGAGATCACAACTTTTATTTCTTCTTCTCCTTCTTCCAGCTTTAAAGGCCATTAAGGCCTATAGCTGCAAAACAAATCTCCTTCTATCTGTCTCTGTTCATAGTCGCTTCAATAATATTGTCTATCGCAAGTCGATTTAGTTTTTTTTTATTTTTGTCCATCCATCCCTGTTTCGGTCTTCCAATCGGCCTCCTTTTATTTACATATTGAAAATACAATAAAAAAAAAAATAACGAAAAATTATATTATTGTATAACAATTAGGCATTATTAGGAAAGTTTGAGCTTTTCATGCTTTTATAAGTTATATATAAAGCAATTATTTGTCTTAAATGTAATGAAAATACAATGATGATTATACTTTTAAAATACTTGTAAAATTATCTATAAAGGAGTAGCAAATTTGTTTGTGAAATTAACCTAAATAATTTCAAACTAAAGAGTTTGTATAATTTTTAGAAGATTACTGCCAAATTCCAATTAAAAAACGTCAAGAAAAAAATGTTTGATTGATCAGCTTTAATGTAGACAAAACTTTTTCATTTATGTATTTATTAGTAAATAAATAATAACATTTTTTAAAAGTTTTAAAGAAAATATTTTGAATATTTTTACTTAAAATTTTTATTGTATTTAGATATAAGCAATAATCTGGAAATATAGATTAGATTCCATACAGCATTTCTCAATTTTAAAAGTTTAACAATGTTACAAAAAGCATTTATTTAACATTAAAATAGCATTTAACATACAATAAATAAACATTATTATTCTGAAAATGATTTGTCACATATAAATTTGTGAGCAGATTCGTAGTTGACAATAAAATTTTTTTCAAAATTAGTTAAAATATTAATAGTACAATATTATTAAAAGTCAATGCAGATTATTTAACATGTATTATAATCTAGCTATAAGTAAAATATATTTTTTTTCTTAAATGAAGGTTGAACTTTAATCATATAAAATTTTATACTTCAAATGATGGAGGCGTGCTATTAATAATTTAAAATATCAATTTACAATAATTTTGATTAAAAAAATTGCCAAATAAATTTTAAATTATTCAAATTATAAAATGTTACTAGAAATTTTATTTTTTAATACGAACTCTGTTAACTTTTTACAATTTTTAAATTAAATATTTCATTAACAAAGAGATGAAACTCTAATTTGTTATAAATTAAATATATGTTTATTTGTTAATTGCAATATAAAATTTAGTAGAAAAATATATAACAGTAACAATTGACGGTCAGGTAATATTATACACAATGGTTATACACGTGTACGAAATACATCTTGACTTTACCATAATTCTCCTTTGATTCCATTTACATAAATAATAGAGTTTTTTTATGTATAATTCATATTTGTCGTCTATACTTTCGCTGCTATACTATCTTAAGTAATATTGAAAACCTTTCTCCTTTACAGCGCCAGTAAACAGAAATAAACTTTACGGCTTTTTTTTTAATCATTCATTTTTGATATTTACGCCTGCGCTCTTATCGCTGCAACCACTTCAATGATTTGCTTGCGGCGCTCTTCTTAACATTTATATCTAATTATATAACCATATGGGGAGCACGTTCTTTAGCATTAAACATATAACAAAATTATATTAAAAAAAAAAAATAGTAAAAAACAAAACATTTTTATTACAGATTTGTTGTTTTGTTGCTGCAGTTATAACATTAGACTCTACAAATGCCACTTTCTTTGGAAAGGAACAGTAAGTAGATTATTTAATAAATAATCAATTAAAAATTAACAAATAATACTATTTTTTCATTAAAACCATGAAAATTTACAAATTTTTACTTATAAGTATCCTTCTTAAAGAGGAAGTAAAATATTCGTTAAATTTTATCTTAATTTCTTAAATTTCCTTAATTTTAAATTATTTTTAAATTTATTATTTAATTAAATTTAAAACTAGAAAAAATAATTATTAATGAATCTACAATAAAAAAAGTTTAACCACACAAAAACTCTGAAAAAATCAAAGTTCTAAAATACTTTTATTTAAAAAAAAAAGTATTTCTATCAAAGTATAAATATTTATATTGTGGCCAAGTCTGTTCTTTAATATTTATATATTAAAGAACATATATATATGTGAAGTGAATTTATATTCACTTCACACCTACTTCCACAAACAATAATGCCCTTTTATTTGTATCGCTTATCACTTGGCCAGTTTGTTTTTAAATTACTGACTCAATACTTACTTAGATATTAGGTGATCATGGGTAGGAGAAAAAATTCAGAACAGTTAAAGATTTTCTTATGGGATTCATTGGTCGTTGAGGCTACTTTATCATACTACCAGCCAAAAACTGGCTAAACATAAAGCGTTATAAGTAAAAGAGCAGTAAATGCTCATAGAAGTACGTATGAAGTGAATTTATAAATTAAAGAAAGAACAGACTCAGTCACAATCTATGTTTTATTTATAAGGGAAGTGTTTTATAATTTTAATAATAATTCAGTGAATGAGTGAATGAAAAACGAATGTAGAAATTTTTAAAGGATTTCATTATGAAAAACTTAAAATATATGAGCTCATTTTTATGGCGTTCTAAACTACTAGAGTTTAATTTATACTTAAAATTTCAAGAGCTTATCTTAATAAGAAACTAACATCTGTGAATTTGAAAAAGCATGTTAATTGTTTTGTGTAAAGATACACTTGCATTTTTAGAAATTGGCTATTTTTGAAGTAATACTTAATACTGCCTAATAGAATTAATTTTACTGAAAAAGAAATTTAATATTTTAAAAATTCAAATATAACCTTTTAGATTGTTTAAAGTGGTATAGTTAAAAATATTTTTTTAGTTAAATAATAATAATAATATTTATTATTCGAATAAAATATTTGTTTGCTTGATAATTTTTTTTACCCTGTCCTAACTAGTGTTTTTTATTCAATTTTTAATATAAATAAGATTAAAATTAAAAATATAATGGTTATTATTAATTTTACAGTGTACATATTCGAGTACATTTACCAGCTGAAAAACCATCATATCATGAACATCATGAACATCATGAACATCATGAGCATCATGATCATCATGAGCATCATAATCATCACGACAGTTATAAAAGCTATGGAGGACCTTCTAGTTTGAGTAGTTACAGCAGTGGAAGTGATTCATATGGAGGAGGAGGTATAGAAAAAGCTAGATTATTACTCGAAAACACTATATATTTAATTTAAACTCAATTCTATACATTTTTATTTTAGATTTTTTTAACAAAAATTTGAAAAGTCCTTCTTTCTTTGCTATAAAGTATACCGCACATTTAATGAGCATTAGAAAATACTGTTTTCCAAAAAAAAGTATATGCATATGAGTTTAACTAGAGTTCTCAAACATACTAATTTATTCTAGTTAATTTTCAAAAAAGTATTGAAATAAGTGATTTAAAACAAGTATTTAGAATACTTTTGAAAATTCATACGTTTTATTATTAATATTTTAATACATCTTTAAAATACATTTAAAAAATACTTTTAATATGTCTCATTGCCAAATTTATATTTTTATTTTGAAAATTGGATACAAAATTAATATATTTTTGTTGTTTCTATAATAATAAGACACAATATTTAATATATATTTAAGGTCATGGAAGTTCGGGTGTTTATGATTCCGGTTTAAGCGGACCAAGTGGAGGTAGTTATGAAGCCGATATACCATCAGGAAGTTATGGAGGATCATCATCTGACGAGCATGGACCAAGTAATGACTTTGATTCTTCAAGTGGACATGGTAGCTCATCAGGAAGTTATGGCAGTTCATTCGGAGGACACGGTTTAAGCTCTAGTAGTTATGATAGTTCATCTGGAAGCTATGGTGGTTCTTCAGGTGGTCACGGTTTGAGCTCTAGCAATTACGGAGGTTCATCTGGAAGCTATGGTGGTTCTTCAGGTGGTCACGGTTTGAGCTCTAGTAGTTACGGAGGTTCATCTGGAAGCTATGGTGGTTCTTCAGGTGGTCATGGTTTGAGCTCTAGTAGTTACGGAAGTTCATCTGGTAGCTATGGTGGTTCTTCAGGTGGTCACGGTTTGAGCTCAAGCAATTACGGAGGTTCATCTGGAAGCTATGGTGGTTCTTCAGGTGGTCACGGTTTGAGCTCTAGCAATTACGGAGGTTCATCTGGTAGCTATGGTGGTTCTTTAGGTGGTCACGGTTTGAGCTCTAGCAATTACGGAGGTTCATCTGGAAGCTATGGTGGTTCTTCAGGTGGTCACGGTTTGAGCTCTAGCAATTACGGAGGTTCATCTGGAAGCTATGGTGGTTCTTCAGGTGGTCACGGTTTGAGCTCTAGCAATTACGGAGGTTCATCTGGAAGCTATGGTGGTTCTTCAGGTGGTCACGGTTTGAGCTCTAGCAATTACGGAGGTTCATCTGGAAGCTATGGTGGTTCTTCAGGTGGTCACGGTTTGAGCTCTAGCAATTACGGAGGTTCATCTGGAAGCTATGGTGGTTCTTCAGGTGGTCACGGTTTGAGCTCTAGCAATTACGGAGGTTCATCTGGAAGCTATGGTGGTTCTTCAGGTGGTCACGGTTTGAGCTCTAGCAATTACGGAGGTTCATCTGGAAGCTATGGTGGTTCTTCAGGTGGTCACGGTTTGAGCTCTAGCAATTACGGAGGTTCATCTGGAAGCTATGGTGGTTCTTCAGGTGGTCACGGTTTGAGCTCTAGCAATTACGGAGGTTCATCTGGAAGCTATGGTGGTTCTTCAGGTGGTCACGGTTTGAGCTCTAGCAATTACGGAGGTTCATCTGGTAGCTATGGTGGTTCTTCAGGTGGTCACGGTTTGAGCTCTAGCAATTACGGAGGTTCATCTGGTAGCTATGGTGGTTCTTTAGGTGGTCACGGTTTGAGCTCTAGTAGTTACGGAGGTTCATCTGGTAGCTATGGTGGATCTTTAGGTGGTCACGGTTTGAGCTCTAGTAGTTACGGAGGTTCTTCTAGTGGTTTTAAACCTTCCAGCAATAGTGGTACATTATACAGTGGATACACTGCAGGTAATCACAAAGGATCATCGGGTGGATATGGAGGTAGTTCATCGGGAAACTTAGGAAGCTATTCCAGTGGGGACCATGGCTCTAGCTCAGGAAATTTTGGTGGATTAAGCAGCTATTCTGGTGGATCTAGCTTTGGAAGTAGTTTAAATGGATATTCTGATAATGGGCTTAGTTCTGGGTTAAATGGATACTCGGGTAGTGGTGGAGACAGTTACTCAGCCCCCGGATCTGATAGTTTTGGACCACCGGGAGAAAGCTATCCATACAAAAAAAAATAAGCGACTAAAACATATGAATTAGGGTTATTGTTTTATTTGTAACTATTTGTTGTTTGTTTTATACTTTTATATATTGATTTAAAACTTATTTGGTGATTATAAATCCCAAACTCTAAGACTGACTTAATGGAATGTTTCGTTTTTATTAAAATAAACAGATGTTAATTATAAGTTTCCTTTTTTTATTATCATTTGGGAACTGCAACTGTTCAATTTGTTTGCAGTTTCGGTTACAATTTTGAGTAATCAAAACCAAAGTATCAAGAAAATAAAAAAATATACAATTCTATAGTTTTACAACTGTTGTAACAAGAAAAATTTCTTGGAGTAATGCACGTATTTCTAGTAATATCAATGCTGCGGCACCCATAGTCTAAAATCAATTGACTTGTTTTAACAAATATCTCTATAATAAGACAAAGAAATCTTTTAGTTATCTATCCCTTTTGTTTCAAAATTCACTAATATATTGTGAATTATTAAGTGTAATATTCCAAATTTGATTGTAATATAATAATGTTTTCATTAAAATGTATAAATTAAAGTATAATTTATCTTTATAAACTATTGTAAATGTCAAATTTATTGTAAAAAAAAATTATTCCTAAGGGTAACTTTCGAAATTTTAATGGGATCCTATTACTATTTTTTACTACTAAATAGAACAAGGTGTAAATAAAATTTTGATTAATCAATATATGACAAGTTTATAAAAAAATCATTATTAAGCAAAAACATAGAAGATAGTATACCTAATAAATCACATTATATATTTTCATAAAAAATGAAAAACATAATGTGTTTTATGACCTATAAATTTTTACCACTGTTTGGGTAGTACCAGTAAAAATATTATAAATAATAAATGATGTAGTAGTTGAAGGAAAAACTGCTTCGAAATTGATTAGCTTTGTTTTAATGCATATGTTAAGAAGATAGGTTATTTTTGAATCATTATCAAACATTTTAATTAAAGAATTTAATATAATGATTATCAGAATTTGGAACTTTTTAGAAACGATTCAAAACCTTTTTTAACATATAATATAAAGAACAAGAACCTAATCAGAACTTCAAATTAGAGTTCTTGTACTTTTAACCTTAAAAGTACAGGAACTCTACTAAAAAAAAATTCTCTAAAATTTTCATGAAATCAATTATAAACTATGTGATTTATATGTTACTATGCTTATTATAAAATACGCATAATATTCATAACGTTATTATCACGATTATATTTCTTCTTTTTCTTTTTGGGTATTAACAGCCACTAAGACCATCCCGTCAAACAACCAATCCTCCAAGTCTCTCTGTCGGCTGCTTTTGTTTTCCAATCTGAGCCTCCTTTCAATGATTCTACGTCTCTCTGTACTACGTCTTCCCATCTTAAACGGGGTCGTCCAAGAGGCCTTTTCCCTTCTGGGTTCTCTGCCAATACAATGTGTAGTAGTGGGTTCTGACTTCGCCAGGCATGACCAGACCACTGTAACCTCCTACTGTGTATTATATTTAATATGTTTGGATGATGAAAGAGCTCCTCTAAATCTTTATTTTTTCTTATTCTCCATCCGTTAGTTTCCTCGTCTTTTACTGGACCAAAGATCTTTCTTAAGATTTTCCTCTCCAGAATAATCAATTTATTTTGTTCCGTTTTTCTTAATGTCCATGTTTCTGCTCCGTATGTAATTATTGCCCGTAATAGTACAATATATAATTGTATCTTTATTTCTCTCGACAGGGACCGTTACCCTAGTATCTTTCTGAGTCCGTAAAGACATTTGTTTCCCGACAGGATTCTTGTTACTACTCCTTTTCAGTTTCTTTTTTTTCGATCAATACTGAACCTAAGTATTTAAATTGTTTGACTCAATTGAGTTCATGGTTACGATTATATTTAGTAGTAGAAATCATGATAGAATACAATTAATTAGCTATATTATGGTGTGACCACAGACTATATGAAAAAGTAATATGTAATCAAATATTATTTAAAGATAATATCATATTAATGAGTTGATTAAATGATTATTTACAGATTATTACAAGAGATTATAGTATTAAAAAAAAATAGAACTAAATAATCTTTTTTATAATATTTAATCAAATTTAAAAATTATTTGAAGTAATGAACGTTTATTAAAAATTTATAGTGGAATTATAATCATCTTTTACTCGGTAAATTGTCTCGTGGTAACAAAAAAATAAAAAATTATGTTTTTATTTCTATGGTCTCTTAATGTTTTTGCATTCCTATGGCCTCTTAATGCTTTGCATTTTTATGACTTTTCAGTGATTTTGCATTTCTATGGCTTCTCAATGTTTTATTTATTGGTAAAAAAATAAAAATAATAACTCTACCCAAAAAATGTTTTAGTGAAGATATAATCGAAAAATGACTAGTCCATAAAAATTCTGTATAATTACTGTAAATTGGGATCTATATAAATTGAACCAAATTATAAACTTTGTTACTTCTAAATATAATTCTCAAGTTCTTGTACACTCAATAATTTAAAATCAGGTAGTTAATAAATATTTAATTATAATAGTCTATATCCCTAACTTCGTTTGGTTAAAATATCTGAAACTAAATAAATAGATTTAAAAGAGACCAATTATTTATTTTCATAATAGTTAAAATAATATAATTATTATATCCACCAAAAATTTCATGATTTCTTCTATTACGTAGTCTTTATCAGCCATTTTTACAGCTCTTGTTACCATTGTAACTAGTAATCTCATTTTCTATGTAAGTCAAAGAATTAAATCGGCATATTGGTATCTATTAGTTTTTGTGCTTGATGTGTTCAGGATAATTAATTAATCAGTAATTAATACTGTAAATGAATTTAATATCACGAAGTGTGTTTATTACGCTATATTATTATTGAACAATAATAATAACAAAGAAATTATATTAATATGACAATATTATCGTAAATATATATTCTAAAAATTAGTCGTAGATAAACATCAATGGTCAGGTTGAAAAAGATAATCAGATGATCAAAGCCGGCGTTAGTGTAACCAGTTCATGCCATCAACATTTTCTTTTTGTAATTTAAAACATATATTAGGAACTAATTAATAGTTTACATAGGATGCAAACGATGCATCGTACACCATTGTTATACAAATGCTTCAAAATACATCGTAGTGATTTCAAAAATATAGTTCAGTGCAATAAGTGTGTAATGTTTTTACGTTGTCTTCAGAATCACGTGTAGATGTGTCAAAACCACTTCTGTTCTTTTCGTGAACAAAGACTGTCAAAAAATATACGGTACAGTTCAAAGAGCATCATTCAGTCAACGATTGGTTGGGTTCAACATCGATGATTTCGGAGAAATATGCGGAAGTATAAACAGTGAACTATTAACAGTGAACTTAAATCGACGTTTATATAAATAAAGGTATCATAAAAATCGAAAATGTTACTAAAGTCGTGCACGCGTCTCGTTTCCGAAATTTGACGGAAATATAATGGACTAGTGTTCGTTCCAAAATACTTTTGAAAACCTTGTAATAACAATACAGAAGTATCTGTTATTATGCGTTTTCATTTGTTGATATCGTGTTTCTTGGGTCCACCGTTGACTATACTAAAATCAAGACGGCTAACGATGGATAATTATTTAATATACGTGGAACTCATTGAAAGCTCGTTATAAAAACAAACGTTTATTAGCTACGAAGTATTTTTAAAAGATTTTTTCCTTAAAAAATGAATCGGTCTCGTTGCTTTCCTTTTGAATAATACTCTCCGTGAAAAAATAATGATGATTAAAAAACTTTGTTTTCTATGAAGTAATTACTATTTCAAAATATTGAACAAATGCATATGATATCAACAAGATCATCCAATATATCGTTGCTGTGTTTTTTTAAATAAATTTGTGCCAGAAAGACGGAAGCTCATAATAAGCAATGGACTCTGTTTCATTAGCTTTAGAACATGTGGTAAGTTTATGCACTGGCGAGTTCAAATGTAAAGAATATAAGGGAAAACATAGCACGTTTCTTCAAGGAGAAAAGAGGGACTTAAAAGCTGAAGACACAAGAGTTGAAAAAGAAAAGACCAGTTCTACATATACAAGATACGTCACGAAAGTTTTCGAATTCGACGCACACGGAAGTAACTGTAGTATTCGGTATGTTAATAATGCAAATATAGAAACGGAAAAATTACATAATTTCATATCATTAGTGGATCGTAAGTGTTAGCAATCATTACCGAGTGTGCCAACAGACTTGGTCTGTAAAAGTTAAGAAACCATATAGAAATAATCGGTTTAGCGCAATATCCGATTACTCGTATTGAGGGCGTAACAAGTTGTACGTTTGTTCCACTAGAGTTTTATTAACCGAACTTCATAGCTTCCACTATTGTTAGATTACTAAAGTTATGCTGAACGCTAAATTATCCAATACCGTACAGAATGGTTACCGGTGTCTAATTTTAGCAACATTTTTCATTCCAAGCTCTATTGATATGCTATTAAATCGGAAGTGACTTATACCCACTTTTACATCGGACGAAGTCTGATAATATTCAAAGTCCTGGGTTGCCATTAGCTATGAATTCTCATTTATAGAGAAAATAATCAGATCACATTAGGAATGAATCATGTCGTCATTAGTCTCATTGGCATTAATAACGGAGTCATTTTCAACAATGAAATTTTACTGCAAAACTATTGAGCTGTTGAAGACTCATTAGTCTGTAATATATCAATAATTAAGAATAATGCTATGGAAAATAGTTTAGTCACACGCGAATTAATCGTTGAGTAAAATCATTCCAGTCGAAGCGGTAATATTGAAATTTCAGACATATATAAAATTTTAAAAAAATAATTAAATAATGCATGGTTTTTGCATTATAAAATTTTTCATAAAATTTTACTGAGTAATAAAATGTAGACAATAAGTTTTCTTTTTGTATAAAAATTTAACATATTTGAAATTTAACAGATTCGCATCGGAGCGTTTTAGGGCAGTGATTTTAATCTACACTAATCTAAAAAATGCTTCAATGCTACATTACTAGATTCCTATCGTTTTTTACATTACATTTATTTTTTCAACTTTATACTGCAATAACTTTTAAAAAATATATGTATCAAATAAATTTTTTTTACATGCCCCTTTAATCCGATTTACTTTTTTGAAAAAATATGACCAGTTCCCCTTATACATAGGGAGTTAAATCTTTGAAACGTATACTTAAAAAGTAGTACTTTTTAACTATACTTTTTTCAATTACTAATGACTATACTTTAGGTCAAATAGTATAGTCATATAAGAGTGGAGGTAAACAATCCTATTACACTACCCTTTTTCAAAAAAAAAGTTACTAAAAAATATTTTTAAGGAGAATTTTTTCAACTTTTAATGTCCATCTAATAAGTATATTAAAATGATGGACTATTCTCCTTAATAACCATAGCTCTGGCCTAGTGAGTGAGGCCTTTTTGTTTGTTTTTTTTCATGTCGCCGTATAAGATTCAACATTTTGTTCGTTGTGATCAATGATTAAATTTTAACGTATGTACCCTGACATACAAGGATTGAAACCGATTTTCTGAAAACTGGTTATAATCGGTTAAAAACGACGTTTTCTGTTTTTTTCTAACCGAACCGAAATTGATTATTTTACTAGACTATACTATTATATTACCTAACCCAAAAGTGGAATCAAAATCGCAAAAATATCAAATTATTTCAGTCCTTGTTTACATATTTTATAAATAAGATAAATTTTTACATAAAAAAAAACTAAAACAAAAGTTACCACAATTAAAACATAAATACATAATTTTTCTGGTCTGGTCGTTTTTCTAAAAATTAGATTTGATTTTTTAGTTCTTAGCTTAGAAAATAATGACAGTAGAAATTTTTAATTTTTGGTTGTTGATTATGTCTTGTGACATAATTAACATATTGACTTGGGGATAATTTTTACTCAATAATCAATAAGTAACAAGTTTATTATCATAAGTTCGATAAAAGTTTGGAAAAATAAAGTTGAATAAGTATGGAAATATAACGAGAAAAGAAATGCTGACCTTCTTTTTTATTGCTCATTAATATTATTTAAAAGGCGATTCTGACAAAATTTGGGGGCGCCAAAATTTATTTAGCTATTTCACACCAAAATATTATGTACAATCCATCGAAGAGCCAGTTTTAAAGCTAGTTATCCGAATAGAGAAAATTACTGAGTATATCAAGTAAGTAAGAACTATAGGACCTACATCTTAGAAATATCCTTTGCGTGTGCCCTCGCTAGTCTTACAGCTATGTTCTACCTTTTTGATTATATTTTAAATATAGATAGACAAATTTTTATAATTTTATTTTGACAAGTAAAAGAGTTTTAAGAATAGCGATATTGACTGTAAGGATTTTCTCCAAAATCTTAGTAAAAACCACTTAATATGAAAAGTTTGGATAGTATAAAAAAGATAAAAAATCGTAATACATACAAATCCCATTGGAAAGAATTTTATAAATGTGCATATTATAAACGACGAACATTATTGAGGTAATATAAGTGCGTGTTGATGATTGAGATCTAATGTACACATAAATCTAACTAATCGAAATAAACGCGACATCCAACTAACGATTGTCATCAATAAACTAAGAAATTAATTCTATATCAGTTCAAATAACCACAAAGAAAACAAAAGTAAATGCAAATATTTATTTGCATATTTTACTCCTTAAAAATTCACGTAATACACAAGAATAAAAAGATATGAGCATCAAACTCCGAAACCCTCATTTATAATAAACTCCTTCCACACACTACCCTCATTGATTTATTTTTGTTAATTACATTGGCAAACTTTTTAATATCTAAATTGGAGATGTATCCTGAAAAGTAGAATATATTTGCGAGTGTGTTGAGCGGCTTCTGTGAGTTATTCCAAACCCCTAAAATGTTGGTGAATTAAAACCTATGACAAGATACTTTTTTACTTGAGTTGATAAATATCAAATGTATTGTTAACCTAGACCCATCAAAATAACAAATAAGCTGAGTGATAATATTATTTTTCAGATAAAAACGTAAATTTTAAGTTTATCGCCAGAATTAAGTTTTAACCATATGTATAACTAATACTTGCAAAAAACGAGACTAAGATTTTTGAAAAAATAAAATGAGAAAAAAATTTACCCTGTTATAAAATATGAATTTTTTTCATAATATTATAATAACTACTTTAGTAAGTTATTTTTTATATGAAAAGCATAATAAGAATTGATCACTTATTGGTTAAAATTTAAAATATCTATTTAAAACAAAAAAATAATAAATTTATGTTAAAAAGTCATAAAAATTACAAAAAAAAAACAACGTATATATGTATTCCGAATAATGTTGAAATACGTATAGAAATATTATCATTATGAGATCCAAACACATACTGATAAATATCATATCAAAAATTTACTAAATAAAATTCTTAAAGTATTTTTAGTTTAATTTAAACAATATTACAATAATAAGGCTTCTCAGAATATTGCAACTATATTATAATATTGTTTTATACTTTGAACATTTTCAGGAGGAAATAAATAAAAAAATGTATGTTGAATGATATATATGGATTTATCCTTTATATGGTATTTGTTATATTATTTAACAGACCAAAGTTTAAATAAATAATAAGTTGATCTTAAAGCAAAAAAAAAAATAGTTTATTATGCCCAATAAACATTTTTTAAGTGAAATTATTTTATTGTTACACCAAGCCTTTCAATTATCCTTATTTTATATTATGTATATTTTAATTTACAGTTAACATACAAATTTTAAAATAAAAATTATTATACTATTATATTTTAGCAAATCAATAATATTTGGTCATAAAAGGTCCATCAAATTTTAAATTATTGCTTAACCCTAAAAAGTCACTCATAAACTATATTTTTCCCATTTAAACACTATGGGAAAAGCGATTTATATTATTATTCAAAGACTTACTATTTTATAGACATTATTGTTTATACATTTTATTATTGATATTAATTACTAAAAATATGAATTTATTATTTTATCGATTTATTATTGATGTTATATGATTTCCATCGTATAAAAATAGTAAAAATTAACATTTCTTTCTAATTACGTAAACTGCTAATATAATTCCTAGCTACGCATTAAATTAAACTCTAATTGTTATTATTATTTTGGGAATAATCGAATAGTGAACATTTTACAATCGCGATCATTTTTTAAATTTACTCCATAGTATTTAAAAATATGCAATATATATGTTTTTAACTTAGATCATTTTAAATGTGTACGCGGATAAATAACAGAATACCGAAGCCCTGTGATTTAATTCACAGGGATTTAATTTCTTAAAAAGAAATATCTATACGTTGTGTGTGAACCAAACCTTATTGTTTTGTATTGAAAATTATTTACTATTAATCTTTGTGTATTTCATAGGCAACATATTTCTTTGCTACGTATATAGTTTGTATAATCAATTAGCCGCTAAAAAGATTTTATAAAATTAATTCAAATAGTATTTTCCAACGCATTGGTGGATATAATAACATTCACTCTAACTTTTTAAGTTTTATACCATCACAATTATTGTTAAACATAATCAAAGGATAATTTAATAATAATAATAAAATAGTAATAGTTGATTGATAAATTTAGTTTACAGAGTGATCGGTTTATCATAAACCACTCAATTACTCACAAAATAAATAAAATATTGAAAAAAAAAATTTCTTTTAGTTGCATATATTTCTTCATTTATAAACTAATAGTTATTTTCTCAAATCATTCCCTACACCTTTATTAAATTTATTATTTTTAATGGCAAAAAACATATTTAACTAACTTATAAAATATAAAATGATCAAATTAATAAAACGACTAGTCAAAAACAACTTTTTAATAATTTGGAAATTATTAACAATTTTAAATAATGACTGGTGATGAGGAATGGGTGCTGTTATTTTTATCACTAGCCATTTTCTGGGCGTACTCTTTGTTCCACCTAAGTATAAAAATTAGAATAACGTCCAAAGAATTAGACTAAAAGATGTTATTTGTCTGTCATTTTCTTAATAAGATCTTTTTATATTTTATAAATTAGTTAAATATGTATGTTGCAATTTGAAAATATAAATTTGACAGGCCTTTAAGTTATAAGGGATGATTCGAGGAAGTAATTGTTAGTTGTTAAATCAACTAATTCAAATAGTTTTAAATTAATATGTTTAATATATTTTTAATCTTAAATATATGTAATTCTTAATAAGATTTTTTTTTTGCGTTTATATAGAAATAATAATAGCAGATATACGAATTCAAAATTGTATATAAAAACCCAGCACAAGGGGGTCGCGACACAGTGGTGACGTGGCATAGTTGGATCAAGTATAATGTTATCAGATAGTGATTAAAATCACTATAAAAAAAAACGCTTCAATGCAAATCTTTAGATAGTGTTTAATTTTAAATAATTGGTGAATTATTCCAAAAGCTACATAATCTGCTATTTTCTTATTAATATCCTGAATGAAAAAGGGATTATTAAAAATATTATTTCTCATAAAAAAATTGTGTTGATCCATACACTTTAAATATGTCATAGCATTATAAAGTTAAAAATGTAAAAACTAAAATCGAGAATTTTCACATAATAATAGCATTTGGTAGCCATTTTCACCGTGAAGATAAAATAAAGTCCGAAATTTTTTTTTCGCATAATAAAGTAGATTACATTAACTTTAATTTAAGATATATACAAAAGTATCAGACTTTTCGGAACACTTTCAAAATTTAAGTTGAAAAAGTAAATTTTTTATGAAAAAGTTGTCATTTTAAATTCCCCCCTGTAGACAGGTAAAAAGTCAGATTTATAAAAAAAATATACCAAATGATAGTTAAAGACATCATGCATCTACAAAAAAAAGAATTATATTGATCCATACATCTTTCGAAAAGTTATAGCATTATAAAGTTAAAAATATAAAAAAGAATTTTTTTACAAAAATCGTATTTTTTTTATTAAGTTTAATGTCTGTTTTCACCATGAAGATAAAATAAAGTCCGAAATTTTTTTTTACCATAATAAAGTATATTACATTAGCCTTAGTTTAAGATATATACAAAAGTATCAGACTTTCCGGAACACTTTCAAAATTTAAGTTGAAAAAGTAAATTTTTTATGAAAAAGTTGTCATTTTAAATTCCTCCCTGTAGACAGGTAAAAAGTCAGATTTATAAAAAAAATATACCAAATGATAGTTAAAGACATCATGCATCCATAAAAAAAATAATTATATTGATCTATACATTTTTCAAAAAGTTATAGCATTATAAAGTTAAAAATATAAAAAAGAATTTTTTTACAAAAATCGTATTTTTTTTATCCACTTTGATGTCTGTTTTCACCATGAAGATAAAATAAAGTCCGAAATTTTTTTTTACCATTATAAAGTATATTACATTAGCTTTAATTTAAGATATATATAAAAGTGTCAGACTTTCCGGAACACTTTCAAAATTTAAGTTGAAAAAGTCAATTTTTTGTGAAAAAGTTGTCATTTTGAATCCCCCCCTGTAGGCAGGTAAAAAGTCAGATTTATAAAAAAAATATACCAAATGATAGGTAAAGACATCATGCATCTACAAAAAAAAGAATTATATTGATCCATACATCTTTCAAAAAGTTATAGCATTATAAAGTTAAAAATATAAAAAAGAATTTTTTTACAAAAATCGTATTTTTTTTATCCACTTTGATGTCTGTTTTTACCATGAAGATAAAATAATGTCCGAAATTTTTTTTTACCATAATAAATTATATTACATTAGCTTTAATTTAATATATATATAAAAGTGTCAGACTTTCCGGAACACTTTCAAAAGTTAAGTTGAAAAAGTTCTACTTTCTACATGCATTTTTAAGATTTAAACCCCCCTTGTATATAGGAAAGTAGTCTGATTTAAAAAAACAGTATGTCGAATGAAAGATGTACATAAATACTACTTCTCATGAAAAAAATGTGTTAATCCATACATTTTTCAAAAAGTTATAGCATTTTAAAGTTAAAAATGTAAAATACAAAATCGAAAATTTTCACACAAAAATAGCATTTGGTAGCCATTTTCACTGTGAAGATAAAATAAAGTCCGAAATTTTTTTTTTGCATAATAAAGAAAATTACATTAGCTTCAATTTAAGATATATATAAAAGTGTCAGACTTTCCTGAAAATTTTCAAAAGTCAAGTGGAAAAAATTAATTTTTTGTGAAAAAGTTGTCATTTTAAATCCCCCCCCTGTGGGCAGGTAAAGGGTCAGATATAAAAAAAAAATATACCAAATGAAAGGTAATGATATCATGCATCTATATAAAATTATATTGATTTGGTTATTTTTAAAAAAGTTGTGGCAATTTTAAGTAAAAAAAATTGAAAAAACTTCGAAAATTAGCGATTTTTAAATTTGTAATTTTTTTTGAGGTTTCCCCCATTTACCTGGAACGAGGGATTTTTTTTCAATTTTTGAGGGTAATGTCTTCGACTGGATACGATTTGTGATCTCTTGACGTATCATTGAAAGAAATCGGTTCAGTGAGAGCTGAGAAAAAGTGGTAACAGACACAAAAAAAAAAAACACATCTTAGTAAAACCAATACCTTCTCAGCTTCGCATCGAAGCTAAAAAATTTATTATAAAAAAAAAGTATGTTGTCTAAAAAATCATCATTTTGTTTTTTTCATATATAGTAATAATCTTTAAAAATAATATGTTCAGACATTTTTCAATTTCTAGAATTTTGCACTTTATAATTTTAATGTATTGCTATTGGGTTATGTAAATGATAATAATGCTATTGATTGTGGAAATCTAAATTTTTCTTTATTTTTAGACTTTTTTAAACTTATTTTTAAAATTTACTTGGTTTTATTGTAACTGTCTATTAAGGCCATGAATGTCAAATACATTTTACAATGAAAAAAGATTTTTAATTTTTTTTTTTATAAGTAATGATAATGAATGAAATCCCAATTCCTTGGTTCATAATAATAATCTGAATTCTGAAGTCTTCATTGGGCGATTGTTGAAATAATTCTTATTAAACTACTATTATACTAGTGTGAATTTCATTTTTTTTTATTGATCTATTGTTCTTTACAATGATTTAAAATAGGTGAAACTTCCTTTAAAATTGTAGTCTTTTAAAAAATTAGTTGTTTTAAGAACCTATTACGAAATTATAATTAATGATTAGATATATAATATTGCATTTTTAAAAATTTAATTGTTACATGTAGACATGGAGTGACTAAATATAAAACTCTGATTACGAATATTTTATTAGTTCATATAAATTTAAATTTAAAAGTTTACTTTCCTATGATTTGTATATTTATTAGCAGTTATAAGTTACGGATAAGTGACAAATAAGTATTGTAATTTGTAATATTAATTTAACTTTAAAATAAATTATAAATCAATTATTATAAACATATTTTTAAAAATATTATCCAACAAAGTTTTACTTTTAGCTTCGATGCGAAGCGGAGAAGGTATTGGTTTTACTAAGATGTGTTTTTTTTTTTTT
>NW_026099576.1:32367121-32447459 GCF_025091365.1 Daktulosphaira vitifoliae
GTATCTAGTCAAAAACACTACCTTTAAAAACTGAAAAAATTTCCCTCGTTCCCCGTAAATGGGGGAAACCTCTAAAAAAATTCAAAATTAAAAATTGCTAAATTTCGAAATTTACTCAATTTTTTTTACTAAAAACTGCCGTAACTTTTTCAAAAATGAACATATCAATATAAATTTTTTTTATATAGATGCTTGATGTCTTTACTTATCATTTGGTATATTTTTTTTGTAAATCTGACACTTAACCTGCCCACAGGGGGGGATTTAAAATGACAACTTTTTCACAACAAATTTACTTTTTCAACATAACTTTTGAAAATGTTCCGGAAGGTCTGACACTTTTATATATATCTTAAATTAAAGCTAATGTAATATACTTTAATTTGAAAAAAAAAGAATTGACCTCTGGACTTGTCTTCATGGTGAAAACGGCTACCGAATGCTATTTTTGTGTGAAAATTTTCGATTTTATAATTTACATTTTTTACTTTAAAGTGCTATAACTTTTTAAAAAATGTATGGATCAATACAATTTTTTCATGAGAAGTAGTATTTATATACATCTTTCATTGGATATACTTTTTTTTTAAATCAGACTATTTCCCTATATATGGGGGGGCTTCAAATATAAAAAATGCATATAGAAAGTAGAACTTTTTCAACTTAACTTTTGAAAGTGTTCCGGAAGGTCTGACACTTTTATATATATCTTAAATTAAAGCTAATGTAATATACTTTAATTTGAAAAAAAAAAATTTGACCTCTGGACTTGTCTTCATGGTGAAAACGCCTACTGAATGCTATTTTCGTGTGAAAATTCTCGATTTTATTATTTATATTATATTTAACTTTATAATGCTATAACTTATTGAAAAGTTTATGGATCCACACAATTTTTTTATGAGAAATAATATTTTTTAATAAACCCTTTTTCATTCGACATACTTTATCTTAATCGAGATATTAATAAGGAACCAGCAGATCAAGTAGCTTTTGGAATAAAACACCAATTTTTTTAAAATTAAACACTATCTAAAGATTTGCATCGAAGCGTTTATTTTTGATAGTGATTTTAATCACTGTCAGATATCATTTACTTGATCCAACTATGCCACGTCACCACTGTGCCGCGACCCCCCTGTGCTGGGTTTTTTTTCTTAAAACCACCATAACTTTTTCAAAAATTAACAAATCAACATAATTTTTTTTATATTGAAACCTTAGATATTTTCCTTTTATTTGATATCATTTTTTGAAAATCTAACTCTTAACCTGATCACAGGGAATGTGATATTTAAAATAGCAAATTATTTTCAAAAACTAACTTTTTCAATTTCATTTTTGAAAATATTCCGGAAATTCTCCGAGCTCTAAATATATATCAAATTGAAGCTAATGTTACGTACTATAAATGAAAAATAATTGTTCCTACGACAGTTGTTGTAATTAAAAAAATGCTATTTTTGTGCTAAAATGTTCTATTGTCGATTTTAAATTTCTATAACTATTCGAAAAATGTATATATCAAATCAATTTTTTTTAAATTAAACACTATCTAAAGATTTGCATCGAAGCGTTTTTTTTAATAGTGGTTTTAATCACTGTCAGATATCATTATACTTGATCCAACTATGTCACGTCACCACTATGCTGCGTCCCCCCTATGCTGGGTTTTTTAATATTAAATGTATAAAATCAAAATTTGCATGGTTGACAACCACTTTTTCTTTTAGTAATATGTTAAGGGGTTGCGCAATATAAAAGACTACTTCTTTTTTTTCTAAATACATTATATATACTTCTTTCATTTGATATACTTTTTATTTAAATTGGTCAATTATACAGAGGGCGTTCAAAACTTGAAACATACGTATAAAAAGTAGAATTTTTCATCTTAACTTTTGAAAATGTTCCAGAAATACTCCGAGCTTTAAATATATGTCAAATTAAAGCTTACCATAAATACTATAAGTTCAAAAAAAAAAATTGTCCAGACACCTTTTTTTCTATGGCAAAATGACCGTCGAATTTAACGAAAAATGTAATTTTTATGTGGAAATAACTGTTTAACATGAAATATTTTAATACTTAAAACTGCTATAACTTTTTTAACTATAATATCAATTTTTAAAATCTGTAAATTTCGTCTATTTTAGCTTCGATGCGAAGCGGAGAAGGTATTAATTTTACTATGATGTGTTTTTTTTTTTTTTTATGTCTGTTGCCACTTTTTCTCAGCTCTCACTGGACCGATTTCTTTGAAAAATACGTCAAAAGATCACAAATCGTATCTAGTTGAAGACATTACCCTTAAAAATTGAAAAAATTTCCCTCGTTCCCCGTAAATGGGGGAAATATCCAAAAAAATTACAAATTTAAAAATCGCTAATTTTCGAAATTTTTTCACTTTTTTTTCTTAAAACTTCCATAACTTTTTGAAAAATCAACAAATCAACATAATTTTTTTTTATACTAAAACCTTAGATATTTACCTTTCATTTGATATCATTTTTTTGAAAATCTATCACTTAACCTGCTCATTAGGGGGGATTTAAAATAGCAACTTTTTTACAAAAATTAACTTTTTCAACTTAATTTTTGAAAATGTTCCGGAAATACTGCGTCCTTTAAACATATATCAAATTAAAGCTTATTTTATGTACTATAAAATGAAAAAAAAAAATTTGTCCCGACACTTTTTTTTCTACATTTAAACGGCTGCCGTAGTTAAAAAAACACTATTTTTGTGTTAAAATTTTCGATTTTCGATTTTTAATTTTCAACTTAAAAATGCTATAACTTTTTGAAAAATGTATATATCAGCACAATTTTTGTTTTCTAAATACATTATAAGTACATCTTTCATTTGACATACTTTTTATTAAAATTGGACAATTTCCCCTTATATAGGACGCGTTCAAATGTTGAAATATTGTAAAAAATATAGAACTTTTTCAACTTAACTTTTGAAAGTGTTCCGGAAATACTGCGTCCTTTAAACATATATAAAATTAAAGCTTATTATATGTACTATAAAATAAAAAAAAAAAATTTGTCCCGACGATCTATCTTCTATGTGCAAATGGCTGTCGAAAATTAAAAAAAAATGTAATGTTTGCGATAAATATTACCTTTTATCGGAATGTTTTTTGTGCTTAAAACTGTCATAACTTTTTCAAAAATTAACAAATAAAAATAATATTTTCTTGTATTGAAACCTTAGATATTTCCCTTTCATTTGATATAATTTTTTTTGAAAATCTAACACTTATTCTGTTCACTGGGGGGATTTAAAATAGTAACTTTTTTACAAAAATGAACTTTTTCAACTTAATTTTTGAAAATGTTCCGGAAATACTGCGTCCTTCAAACATATATAAAATTAAAGCTTATTTTATGTACTACAAAATGAAAAAAAAAAATTTGTCCCGACGACCTATCTTTTATACGCAAATGGCTGCCGTATTCAAAAATATGCTATTTTTGTATTCAAATTATGGGTTTTGTATTTTATTTTAATAGAAGTTGATGTTAATTTTGCAATTATCCATCAATTTTTTAAAATTAAACACTATCTACAGATTTGCATCGAAGCGTTTCTTATGATAGTGATTTTAATCACTGTCAGATTAAATCTATCTGGACCCAACTATGCAATGTCTCCACTATGCCGCGACCCCACTGTGCTACCGTTTTTTTTTTTATTATCTTTAGTTACACATTACTCTTGAATTTTTTTATTTTTTTATTCTTAAAACTACTATAACTTTTTCAAAAATGAACAAATTAAAATTTTTTTATTTTATATTGAAACCTCAGAAATTTTGATTTTATTTGATAAACATTTTTTTAAAAACAGACTCAATATCTGCCCACAGGGGGGATTCAAAAAAACAATTTTTGCACACAAGTTAAGCTTTTTTAATTTAATTTTTGAAAATGTTCCGGAAATATTAATACTTTTATTTAATCTTAAATTAAACCTTATATTATATACTTTTTTATGAAAAAAAGTATTCGAAATATATATTTTCTTCTTGGTAAAAATGGCTACCGTATTCAAAAATATGCTATTTTATGTTAAAATTCTGGGTTTTATATTTTATTTTATTATAAAATAGTTTACAAAGGGAATACACTGACTTTCATGAATATTATATAATTTAATTGACATAGAATATAAAGTTAAACTTATTTATCTTTTATAATTAAAGATTAAAGATAAAATATTTTTAAAGTATTTATTTTCGAATTAGATTTCATATGATAACTTTTATCATTGTTGTTGAATACTTTATTCAACTACAAAAGTAAATCATTTTACTTTTTTAATTTTTTAAATTTATATGAGTGTGCTACTACCAGTTTATAATATTCTAATTTTTTTGGTAACATGTTGTTATATAAATCATTTCTAAAGAAAATGATTTTTAGTTTCACTTGAATTTAATAACATATATTTACTATTGTAATCAACATTATAATAATACACTCAATTGTGTAGATTTTTTAACAACTTTTTAATTGCTTCTTTTAGTTAAAGTAAATCATTAAAATTAATTGATTTCTGAATATTTAAATTATAGAATCTTTTTAAACACCAAATTAGAAATGATAACTATGATTTCTATTTAAGTGATCTATTACGATAAAAATACAAAAAATTCGCGCTTTTCTAATAAATTTACTGTAAATAGTAATTATATAACTTAATCTTAATTTTTGCTATTTAATGATGTCAATTTCAAACTTGCAAGTTGAGCTAAAAGTTATGGTAATAAATTCAATTTTTTTTATTATAAACTTTCTCTTTAAAGGACAAAAAAAAGTATGTTAAAAATGATTACTTTTAACATTTTAAAAATCAAAATCAATAATTTATTTAATTTGAAAACAATTAATTATAAAAATTATATTTTTGAATCTAAAAATTAATAATCTGGATATAATTAAGAAAATAGGAGTAGATGTTGCTTTTGTAATCATCCACCAATATCTTAGAATTAAAAACTATCTACAAATTTGCTTCGAAGCGTTTCTTATGATAGTGATTTTAATCACTGTCAGATATCATCTATACTTGTCCCAACTATGCCATATCCATACTGTACCGCGACCTCACTGTGCTATCGTTTTTTTTTATTGATAATAACAATTATATAAAAATGTTATATAGTTTTATGATTACAAAGTATAGGTTCCTGATATAATATTTTTTTAAATTTGTGCTATTTTTGTAATTTTAGGAATGTTATAAAAATAATTCATATTTATTTAAAAATTACTTATTAATTTCACATGTCATTCTAAAAATTTAAAATTTTATTGTATAAGATTAAAATATTGAAAAAATTCTATTATCTTTTAATAGATTTATTTCTGTGGATTGACGAAAAAATTTTTTTTAATTTTCTTATTTGTATTTTACCTGAAATAAAGTTTTTTAATATTAATTAATGTTGGTTCACAAAATGAAATAAGCATTAATGTATGATAAGTTGGATAGGTTTTAACTATAGCTCGCCTATAATCTATAGTTGATTTATTTATTACATAAGAGTATACTTGCAATCATTAAGGCCAAACTTGGAATCTCAGATCTAGGCAGTTTTAAAATCAGTAGCATATTCAGAAATGTACCATAGTAAACATCCGTACAACTTTTATACAGTATTTTCAAACATCTACTTTTCCAAACTAATATAATATTATGTTGGTTGGAGGCGTCTAACCCTCGTGGCCAGGGATGGACTGGCCTTAAAGACAAGGAGAGCAATTATCCTTTGGGCCGCTGTCTATAAAGAAATGAGGCTCACTATGAATAGCCCATTTCGGTTTATAAAATTTACTTAATTTTTTTGCTCATAAACTTTTTTATTTTGTTGGAGTAAGCAGGGCCCCCACAATTTTTTTTTACATCTCTGTTTGCGACCCTGTAGTAAATACGCTGCTATTTCTCTCTGGTATTATATTAAATTCAAAAAAATGCATATATCTATTTCAAAAGCAAAATTATCCTCTGACTTATCAAAATGGCTCCTTAAAATGATGTGTCAATACAGTTTTCTTATCTTCTTTGAACGCAATGCGTCTCTGGCAATCATAAATGCTAATATGCTTTCTGGAGCAATGAAATTAGATAATCTTATATTAGTTATAACTTCATAGTTAATAATAAAAGAATAGTTAAAATGAGCATAACTCTGTTTTACTCTGTAGCGAATTAAGTACTAACTAGAGACAAAGTGACGTAAGTAGAACTATTTAATAAAAAGACTGAAAACCTTTTCGTACTCATCACCTACGCATACTAGTGTTAAAGTTGTATACTACTTAGAAATTAAAATTTACCCTTCATTGACCCTATCCAATAGAGGTATGAATAGTAAGTAGTCTATAGTTTTAACAGCCCTATTATTATAAAGCAAAAATATATTTTCACCATTAAAATGTAATGAGTAAAAGAAATCTATATGACCGTTATTTTTTACTGGTACTAATGTCACTTAATTAGTCATATTTATTAATATAATAATAAGGGGTGTGTGGTACAGTAGATCTTTCAGTGACCTTTTAGTGCTGATGTTCAACTTCGCTGTTTGTTGTTAGCTCCTGGTGGGGTTTGAGATGATTCAACGTCATTATGACTGAGAGAGCCATAATGATGTTGCGTCAGGTTGAAGATTGGTGTACAAAACTTTCAAATGGTAAGATAAAGTCTGTGTATATTATACTAATTTTTAGTTATTGAAAAATTAATAACAATGATTTTATATAAGACTAAATTATAAAAAATAAATAAACATTATATAGAATTGTTATATTCGAATAATACTCAGTAGTGTATACAGAAGGGTTAAAGAGTTGTAATAATATTGAAATGCTGAGCGATGCTTGAAGCTTTTTAATCGTTAATAAAATATTTTATTAGATGACATTATTATTGCTCATTAATATTGTAGCGATTAGCGATACAGAGAATATTTTTTTAATGAGCAAATAAAAATTAACAAAAAGTTTAACCTCCCTATCAGAAATAAAATTCTGGATAAGTCATTGGCAATTTTGATAATAATTGAGCTAAAAACGTTACCACTAATATTATCTTGAATAAGAGAAGTAGGTAGAATTTTTAAATACATTAACACGTAGAAAAAGAAAAAATACTTAATTTACAGTGTTATTTTACCTCGTTGTAATAAACATTTACTTATTTTAACATGTTAATTCAGATGTTTTTATTTAGATTTGTTTTAAATTGTGTCGTTAGTAAAAAAATTTCAGAATCTAGTTTATTATAATAAGGAAACGGTATTTAGTTCTATAATTTCAGTGAATTACAACACGTTTCATAAAAATTGCACTGATTTCATATAACTTTTTTCTATAGTACCTATATGTTTTATTACAACTTCTATGTCATCTCAAATCACCAAAAAAATTGAACGTTCAATTATATTATTACTACATATAACAAGTCACGCTGTATTAACTTATTGGTTGCTACAGGCATACAATAATTTAATATTATTACATAATAATGAAAGTAATGTTAACACTAAATCCTGGCACTCGACAGAAAATAAACAAAATATGTATATAAATAATATTATAAAATTATTGTATTTAAAATTTTTTTTAACTATTATGAATCTAAAAGAAATAAATACATTGTAAACATGGTCAATAACCGTTGGTTATTATATTAGCTTAAGGCAATGATCTCTTAAACGAGAAAGGGTCTCTTGCTGATTTGTTGTAACATTTTGTTGTTAATGCTTTGTTTAAATTATTAACATCATTATTATAACGTTTTAAAATTTATAACTTTTTTTCAAAATAATCAAAAATATATTTTTAATAAAAAATGTTGCCTCATTTATTGAATTTATATGATTCATTTAATACATACAAAAATAATAAATAATAATAATTTAATTCATTTTACTAAAAAAACATTATACATGATATATATAAATGATTCATTAACCCTTTAGCAGGCGCGTGCCTATTTTTAACGTCCATAGTCGCGTGGGGGTCTATCAGACCCCATTTCTAAAAAAGTATAAAATATGTATAAAAAAGTTCTTTTTTTTAAATTCAAAGGCATTATTTGTTATCATATGATATATAAATATGGATAAAAATTCAATAATAAAAATTAAAAAATAAATAAATTACAAAATTATGTGCATTACTAAAAATTATATTACGAAAAAAAACAACTTAATTTTCAAAATTTCATTAAAAAATTTTGGTTTGTAAAAAAATTATTTTAACTGCAAAATCTTATTTTTAAGACCGTAAACAAAAGCTTTTACTATTACAAAATGTATTTTAATTAATTTTTCTTGTATTTCTTTGAGCTCAAACACGAATTATATTTATTAGTTTTATGTGTATTTACATTTATATAATCATTTTTCTAAATTGGATTTTTTGATTATTAATATTACAATACATTTAATTATTATGATACGAGTATATACAATTATACTGAATCTGTTGAACATTGATTTTTCTCCCAACAATCTTTGCATACTGTTTAGTATACGCAATGTATTTATTACATATTTTGTTCTTATTTGTTCTGTATCATCGAGTAGTGGAAATTCTCAATAGATTATCTATTTTTAAAACTTAATTGCACAGTCGGTGGCAAATCCACATAATTCCAATTCTACAATATTATATCGATTATAACATTGCATTTACAATAAAACGATATTTTTAAAAAAAAAGTGCAAAAAAATTTATAACGTTACAAGTCGCGTGGGGGTAAATATGACCCATTTCAATTTTAATGAATATTTTAAGTCATACATTTTTTTTTTTGAAGGTATTTATGAAAATTGATTCAATATTACTATAAAAACCATCTTCTAAATTTATATCTATGTACTCCTTTTATACAATATAATACATCCATTTTTATTTATGTGGGGGTATGCTAGACCCCCACGCGACTGTTTAAAGGTTAAAGACAAGACACTCATTTTCTTCAAAACTGTTATACATTTTTAATTTTTATAAAGGAAAATATTGTTTGATTCAAAAAGCTATACAATAACATGTAGTTAAATAAATTTTTTTTCATACATTTAAAGATGAAAACCTAAACTATAATTTTCTTTAATGAAACGTCATATACAACGTAAGTATACTATTGTACATTGTAAAACAACCAGTGAAGAAAAATTTTCTTTATAACTACAATCATAGGCGAAAATTGACTAAAATTTTAAGACTTATAATGAATCACCGGAGTATTTATGAGCAACACTCGCGAATATACATTCTACCTTTGATAATGCTTATCCTATTTAAATATTATTAAACAAAGTGACTAACGGTGTTCACAAGGCCATCGTGTGAAAGGGTTTGTGTGGAGGGTGTTATCCGGCCACTTGACAAAGTTTTTTTATCCCCGAAGAAAAGAAAAAAAATTAACCACATATTATTTTAGAATTTTTTTAATTAAACAATATGCTACTTTGTAAAAATTAAAAACTTTCAATAGTTTCTATGAAAGTAAAACAATAATTGTTTTATTCTTATTCATTCTGTATATATAAAGTAGAGTTTTAACATAGTTGGTCTACTCACGAAAGCCTATGATTTTGATGCAAATAGAAGTCCAATAAAAAAGAAAAATTTAATTATTTATTAAAAAATGTGTTTTAATAATAAAAAAAATAAATAGGTACATACATTCATGCATATAATTTAGGACAAAACAATAAAATCATTAAAACTCACTATTAAAATAATAATCCAGTGACTTTATGCTATTATTTAAATGCCGTGCAAATTTATTATAAATGATTTTATTTAGGCTAATATAGATGGATTTACATTATTATTATTTTTGTAGTTACAAGTGCATTGATTACGTTTAATCTCTCTCATAGTATAATCATATCGTCTACCTAATTACCTTATAAACCACAAGGTGATTCTTAAAACACTAGCCATTCAATTTCTCTTAAAATAACAATTTTTTTGTGAAATTTTTTTTTTTTTTGACTTATAATATATGTATATATTTAATTGTATAAAATACTTTTCATGTTCATTCCTTATGTCTTATAGGGATGTCATATTTATTTTTAATAAAAACATACATATTAAACTAGTTTATGAAATAGAAAATGATCTAATTAAGATAAATACTAGTCGATAGTAATTTTTGAACCAGTATTTCAGAAGTTATTAACAATTTAAAGTAAAGACTGGAAGTGAGGAGTGGGTGCTACTATTTTTTTTAATAGACACTTTTTGGTCTCACTACTCTCGCCTAGATATAAAAATGCCCCATTTAAAAAAATTAACTTGACACCCATATAAGGTATAAGGGATGAACATAAAACATATTTTATACAGTTAAATATATATATATATATAACTAACACAAGCCAAAAAAAAAAATTCACAAAATAATTATTATTTTAAGAGAAATTGAGTGACCCAATGTTAAAAGAATCATCCTGTATAACAAACATATACAGTTCTTTTGGTTCTTATATTATTATTCTATGTACAAAATCATTAATAATAATTGAACAAAATAAACCATACAATTCGACTTAAAAAACGTCAGAACTCAACTGCAAACATGGATATATCCTTAATGTTTATTAATGAATTTTTCAGATTTTTCAGGCTTATCTAATAAATATCTAAAATTATTACTTTTAGATGCAACTAAATATGTTTTATAAAATATTTATTCAGTTGCTATCTTAGTGCTAATGTTCGTCTGCGCTATTTGCTATTAGTTCTTAGATGGGTGACCATACGGAAACTTAAACAGTGATATACACTATAGCCCTTATGGGTTCCGTCGGCCATCAGGTCGACAGCCAGCCTAAAACTCCGTCCAATTGTTAAGGCAGAGCCAACCCTAATTAGTTTGGATAGAGACTTCTATCCCATCATCAACATATAGTGATGATGATGAATATTTAAAAGTATACAAATAAAAAAGACAAAATATTTCAGTTCCCATGTGGAACTTAGATGCTTTTTATGTCATTATGAGATATTTAATCTTTATCATTATCAAATATTGTTATTTAGGCCATAATTATAATTGTTATTGAAGCCAATTTTTTTTTTTTTAAAAATCTCGTAAAACTATGTGTGGCTACCACGTAATAACCCAGTAGGTTTTTAGGTTATTTTAGATAAAACTTTAAAAACTTTGACGTCTTAGGCTTAAAAAACGGGATTTTTTCACTCCTGATAAGGGATGATCCAAAAAACTTGATAATTGTACTTAATAATTGATAAATCAAGCAATATATTACTAAAAAAAGCATAAAAAATATCTTTATTTTATAAGTATTTGAGGGAGTTATGATAAATAGATCACCTTGCATACATAACTGCACATATTTTATTTTAAATAAAGTAAATTTGATTGAATAATAATCAATACTTTTAATAATTAAAAAAAAAAATGTTTTGAAACATTCACCAGAATCTATGCTCTATTGCCTTTAACATTTTAAAAATATATGTAAGTATATATATATACTTACTATTCTTATATATTTATGATTATTTTTTGAGTTCCTACAATTTAGTTTGTGATAAAAATTAATAAATTATTAACCTAGGAAATGGTGGTTTATTATTCATTTTCACAACACTTTAAATACTTTAATTAGTATTTGACTCACAATATGACAAACATGTTAATTAAGCATAAATTATAATAAATTTAGTTACTTTAATAAATATTATTTTGGTATAATTCATTTAAGTATTGTATTCACGCAAAAAAATGCAAGTTTCATGTTAAACCATATAGTTTTTTTTTAGCCTCCATGTAAAGCTGAAAAAGTTTTAATTTTACTATGATGAGTTTTTTTTTGTGTGTGTCTATTGTCACTTTTTTTTTTTTTAATGAGCGTTATTATGAAAATCTGTTCTTTTTATTCTTTATTTATATTTTATTCTTTTATTGAGCATAAAAGATATTCCACAAGAGTAAATAAACCTATTGTTGATGAAGCGGGATTATTAATCGTTAATAAATCGAACGCTCACTTAAATTTATTTGTATGATATTTTTTAATTTGTTTGATTAATGTAATAAATATGAAACTTAACAAACTATAAATATAACTTACAAAATATTTGCTCCGTAATTTTATTTATAATTAACTTAAATGACAATATTTAAATACAAGTATGACTTAGATTAATATTAGAGCGCGTCGCTGATGGTTCAGCGGTGGAACGTACACTGACTAGATTTATAATAAAAGATACATTGCTGACCAGCTAAACAAAGATAAAATACAATATTATAGTGTGACTCGCGCTAACACCTATAATCTAAAAATGAACATAATGATACGACTAATAAACGAAAAAAAATGGTCAATTGATAACACTGTTCATTATGGTACATGATAATAATTTTTATTTTATATTTATTTAACAATTTTTTAAAAATTGATGGAAAAATTTAATTAAGACAAATTAAAAATCTATCTATTTATTATAAGCTACTTAATATTTTTTAGTAGAAAATAAAAATAATACTTTTAGAAATTTTAGATTCAATTTTTCATACAAAAGAATTATTGAAGCTACTAAAAATACACGTAAATAGACATTTATATTATTCGTATATATTGGTATATATATAAATTAAACAACTATGTCAATTATTGAAGAAGAACAGCTACCAACCGGATAGACGAGAATATAGAGGTTACTTAGTAGTACTAAATTTATATTTTAGTCTGAATACGCCACTTCCACTTTTTTGTGTGCATCGGAAGGAAAAACTATAGTAAGGCGCTGTCAGAACCTCAAGTGAAATCTTTGGTATGGCGGGAAACATATAATAAAAATCCTTATGAACATACACAACACATTTTATTTTCTTTCGCATCGGATCAATATCCTCTTGTCACCGCATACAACTTGATTAGTCTCAGTTTTAAGACTTTTTTTCATGTGTATACTTTTATCTCCCATTTCGGACTTTAAATATGGTTAAGATAAAAGTAAGTAAACAAGTTTTCTAATTATGTTTTCATATTAAAAAAACTTCTATAATAAAAGGTGTATAGTAAAATAAAGGTTTAGAATGTTGAAAATAGTTAAACATTTTGGAATATACAGAGCAATTCTTTTAACATTAATTAATTTAATCAAAATAATTCATAAATATATTGATAATTATTTCTTTTCTTTTAATTATATACTTTTCTCACTTTATCAGTCAATTACATATAAATTTCTTCTTTCGTTAAATATTTATTTGTGTGTTATGTTTTATACAAGGTGATTAATTAGTTCTGAACTACTTAATTAATAAAACAAATTAAAATAATGTTGAGAATTTTTTATTTGATTTCTTTTAAATACAGTTTTTTACAATTTATCAATTTTAAAGTATTTTTTATGTTTATCACTTATAAGTGTTACTCTTATAAAGATGAAAACCTTATTTTTTCAAATGATAATATACATATTATACTAGGTTATTTAGATAATAATATAGTTAAGAAAATTACATGTCAATAATAATTACTTCATATTTTACATTTCAGAAGTTAATAAATTCTTAATTAATTAACAATTTAAAGTAATTGTCGTAGATGAGGTGCCAGTGTGTTATTTTTATCAATAAACACTTTCTGACTGCACTCCTTTTTCCGCCTAAGTATGTAAATGTTAATAACATCCGAAATACTGGTCCAAAAATTGTAATCGATCAGTCATTTTCTTAATTAAATCATTATCTAATTTATAAGTTTGTTAATTACGTAAATTATTATTTTAAAAAATTAAGTTGACACTTTTATAAGATATAAGAGATAAATATCAAAAATACTTTATGATTAATAAACTAAATAAATTAAAACTCAAAGAAACCAAAAAAAAAAAAATATCAATATTATTTTAATTTTATTAATTAATAATAGTGGTTCATGATAAAATAAACACTATGTATAATACTTTTAGATGTCAAACACGAAATAATAAAATATCCTTATAGTCTTTGTGAAAATGTTTACTTTATTAAATTAATATAGATTCATGTACATTTAAAAGTTTTAATGCTTAATGAATGTAAAATACATGATGAATGATTATTGAACTATTATTTAATTAACATTTTTTAAAACTAACAATACACAATAAAATGAACAACAATCAAGTATAAATAACAACTATTTAAATTATTCAATTAAAGAAATTGTAGCTTTTAAAATCAATTATTCAAAATTTATTTTGAATTGAAACATACAAGATAAAGTCACACTTGAACCGCGTATTTGATTAGTTTATTTGTTAGCAACAGAAAATTTTTAGTTACTCATTTTATACACATTTTGCACATTGCGCAAAAAAATCGAAAATAAAAATTCCGTATTATTTTCATCTATACTCCTTTTTAATATATCTGTTAGACATAATTTCATATGAAAACTAAGAAATAATACCATTTGGCATTTTACTCTTTTCCTTGATTGCGCCATTTTTTGATAAATGTGTAGTATTTTTTATACATTTTTCAACAGTTTTAACAATATCAAACATGATTTTTTATTTAAAACAGTTTTTTTATATGACTTCTATTAATTATTTTTCATTATATCAAAATATTAATAATCCAAGGTGATTCATTTATCATAAATTTTTCATTAATTAATCAACAAATAAAAATAATATAAGAATTTTTTTTTTCTTTTAGGTACAAATTTTTTTCAATTTATTAATTTAAAGTATTTTTAATAATGATCCCTTACATAATATAAGAATATCAATTTTATTTTTTCAAATAACAATGCACATAATGAACAAGCTTGAAAAATATATAATGATCTAATTAGGAAAATGACTGATCGATAACAATTTTTAGACCAGTATTTCAGAAGTTATTAACATTTTTATATCTAAGCGTAAAAAGTAGTCATAAAAAACATTACCAACGTCTCATCTACAACAATCACATTAAAATGTTAATAACATCCGAAAAAAATAAAGTTGCCATCCTTATAAGTTATAAGGGATGAATAAAAAAATACTTTTAATATTAAAACAAAATAAAAAAAGTTCTATTTATTTTTTATCAATTAAGTGGTTCATAACAAATAAATCATGACATGTCACACAATAAAAATACAGTTGAAAAAGATATATGCACACTACCTTGTACACTTTCATATTTTTTATATACTTAGAATACTTTAGTATTTTTTGACTGTCTGAAGTTCATCCATTAAATAAATAATGCTAAAATTAATAATGTTATAAAATATTTTGGCTCCATACGTGGTTTAAAATGAAAATTATAAAATAATTACTAAAATCTGTGATTTATGTACCTTGATTAAAAAATATTATATTAAATAAGTTTGTTAACAATAAATAAGTTTATTAAATAATTATATTAAACATGGACAACATTGAATAATATATCAACTCATATAATAATAATATTAATTTCATATTATTATTAAGCCTACTCACTTATTTTCTAATTTGAAAAATTCTCTAATTCTCAATAGCTTAAATAAGAAGTTGTGTGAGAGTGTATAAGCACAATTTTTTTTTATAATGAAAAATTGATTGCAAATATTTATGATAGGTGCCAGAATGAAGCTAAGCTAAATTGACTTCCCCCGCCCTAAATAGTATATTTATATAACAACAAATATAACACTATTGAATTTTTATAAACGAGGGCAGGGAGTAATTTTTGAACACGCGTATTCAAAAATACCCATATGTGAGTTAAGCCTCCAGTCATACTATTTCTGTTTAAAAATTTGGAAATCAGTCAGAAGAAATATTTCACTTGATTCACAAACTGATTTAGAAATTAAAAAGCTTTATTTTAGCTGAATTCGAAATTATAATTTTTTTCACTTAAGCTTTTAACTTAATTTGTTTAATTTATAATTTATTAACTCTTAAGTTTTGACTTATCAGTATTGTATCTATTTAACTTACGTTAACTTTAGTTAATTATTTCAATTAACTTGGCTATCTATTCCAAAATTTTTATTTAAGAAAAAATACTTGAAATATCTTATATCCTTAGCCCATTTTCTTATCCATTGCTTTAAAAATTAAAAAATCACACACATCATACATCATTTGTAGTCTAAAAATGAGAAAATACAAAAAAAATTAAAATGATAAAGTATATATAATTATAAAGAATACTTAATACATAGACGCAATTTGATATTGTATGACTTATTCTTCTAAAAAGTTTAAAAAAATTTGATGTATATATTGTTGTTAATACTAAATGAAAAATACTAGAGTTCTTAAAAATAAATTAATACAAACACACAAAGCTTTCTCAATTCTAACTCTTTAAGTTAGTATATCGACTGCAAACTAATAAATAAAATTTGATATTTTAAAAATATTACAGGAGAAAAATATCTCAAATAAGAAACAATAAAATATGATCATATAGAATCTGGATAGTCAATTTCCGTACTATGATTTTCAACATAACTACTTACATTGTAAATATTATTATGATATTTTATAAAATCAAAATAGCAAAATTTGATTGTTTTATAATAGATGTTTGGAAAACTTTTACAATTTCTAAGTAGAATATCACCATTTGAAATCTGATGCTTTCTATTTTATATATAGTTTCATCAAAATAACATTAACCGGATTTACACAGTGATATTTTAATGGGAGTTATTAAACTACATTTTTTTATCATCAGTATATTTGCTTTTCTAACGTCTATTCTTCGACGAAGCACATTTCTTATATCTATATATACAGAATAATTGATTTATTATTGATCACTTCATTTCTTTTAAAAGAATAATTTTGAGAATATTTATTTTGTTAGGTATTATTTATTTCTCAGTTTATGAGCGATTAAATATTTTTTAGGTTCCTTAAAAAGCATATCACCTTATTTTTTCAAATAAAAACATATATATTGATCTTGTCTATAAAATAGGAAATGATATAATTAAAAAAAATGTCTAAGTAATAACAATTTTTAGACCAATAGATCGGTAATTATTATTATTTTAACACGCAAAAAATAATGCTTTCGAAAAATGTCAAATGAAAAAAATAACAGCAATCGCACATTAATTCTAGTCAATATTTTAATTAGATTAATTAATTTTAATTGGATCAATTTCTATTTTATAAGCTAATTAAAAATGTATGTTGCTATTAAAAAATATACATTTGACACCCTTATAAGTTTTTGACTATTTATTTTATTACAATTTTAAGTTTTTTAAGCTAGTAAAATACACACATACTTTTTCTTCACTCGTATTATTTTTTTTTAATTATAAATTAGTATACATTACTTTTTGGATCAAATAACATTGTTATTATAAACATTTACCTGACAGATCTATTAATTTTATAAAACAGCCATTATAACAACTTCATTGTTCTCCATAAACTTTCATTTTATCACAATTTTCTGAATCATCTGTGTTCAAATTTTAATAAAAAACAAGTTTTAGTCGTAATAAAAAAAAATAAAAAGGATCTACTAACAACTAACCTAGTTTTGAAACATATCATTAATAACTTTATATAAAGCAATAAAAATAACGTGTTGAGTATAATTTTACGAATATTAATAAGTCAATCAAGTATTAGTATTTAAACTAAATATAGTTGTATGTAGAATTATATTTCACTTACTAGTAATTATTTATTAAAAAACAATAATTCAATCGATACAAAAATTAATTAAATTTTATGAACTGTAAGTAGTAATAGAGTAACCCATTGAAATAACAGAATTTATCAATGGGGAGCCTAAGGAATTTTTTAATTTTTATTATTATTATTTTAATTAAAACTTTCTCTTACTAGTGACAAAGTCAAATACCATTTAGCTAAAGCTTTGACAGCGCTTTATACATCACTAACTTGATCTATTATTTTGAAATTATTTAAGAGATTGAATGCAAATCTAGTTAAGGCTGAATTTTACTTGAAAGTTAAAAAATATTAGATGTAAACGTACGAGTAATATAACATTGTAATATTATAATGAATATTAAAACGAATAAATATTAATGAGAGTTTAAAAAATAGAGAAAGAAATAAAATTTTAATAATTAAAAAGCTCAATTAAATATTTAACCACAGTTAACTCTGTTACATAATCGATATATATGATCATTATATCCGTATTAAAGTATTTTATAAGTATCATGTCCGCCATTAGAATTATTCAAAATTACTTTAATTAGATTAATTAGTTTTTAATCTTTATGTTCTTGTAAATCATTAAATACCTATAAATAATATTTTATAAGCACATAAAGGTAAAACAATAACAGGAGAGGTCGAAAACTACATTTTTATTAATTAAATATTAAAATAAATTTTGGTGGCTTTTTTTTTTGTAGCATCACCATTTATTCAAAAATTATCAAATGAAATTATAAAATATTTATTTGTGAACTTATCGCATTCCTTATAATGTCTTCTAGAATCAGATTTGATAAGTTTTACGAACTCAACCAATAATAACTTCTGTTCATTTATTGCCACTCCAACAGGTGTTATATTCTTAATAAAATGTCTTAATAAAAACTAAGTAAATTTTGTGTTTAGTTTAAAAGAACATAAGTATTTATTGAGAAATAATATAGTTGTTCATGATTTTCGTGCCTGTGTCCACACTCGCGCGTAGATGACAATTTCCACTACCGATTTATACAATCATATCAATTATCATCAATACGTAACAGTAATAAAAAAAACTTTTTTGACTGGTTAAATATAATTTCACTTATTGGTTGATAATATAATTTTAAATTAAAAAATATACAAAGAACTAAAGCAATGGTATTATCAGGGTTTTGTCTTGGGTGGAGATATACATAAGACATTTTTTTTATTACCTGTTACTAAATCACCTTTACTATATATATATTTGTTCATAATGAGTGCTTTATCTCCTATATCACTTCATCCCCGTGAAAACACCAATGAACTCAAGCCCCTTTTAGTGCTTGCGTCAAACGCATTTTCTTATAAACATTCTAGACATTGGCTAAAATAAAATAAAATGTTAGGAAGGTTTATGACATAATTATAAAATATCCTCCCACACTAAAATACGTATTTATAATGCAATAAACATAAAATGTTCATAAATTAAGGAATCAGGTCAATTGTTACGAAGAATGAAAACCCTTTACCTTACTTATAAAACGCTCTTTATAATTTTCTAAACTTTGAGGGCTGAAGAAATATTTCAAACAGCTAAACTCCCAAACCGTTTCCGCCAGTGACTCCAAAATTTATTTTATTATTGCTAATATAATAAAAATATTCATTAATTCAAAATAATAGGATATATTTTATAATTTAATTATTTAGTGAAATATAAATTTTTTTCTAATAAAAAAGAAAAAAATTGATTAGGGGTAAAAGTCCAACGTAGCTCTAAAATAATACATTTTTTACTTATTTTGAAATAAATGCGGTTTATACATTTCTTTATTAAATTTGATTTATAAGTAATAATAATTAATATTGTTAATTTAATAATTTATACTCCAATTATTTCATAATTGACTTATTTATTGAATATTTTTGTTTTTTTTTTTTTGAAAAACAATTTATTTCTATTTATTCCTAACTGTTTTTTCACTCATTATAATTAAACATAAATTTTTAATTGCAAAATTACTAAATTCATTAAACTTTGTGTTTATCATTTGATTAAAAAATACTTTGTTAAACAGTTACTTATTTGCTCGTTAAAACTTACTAGATGATAACTGGACTTTTACTCTATTAGTGAGATTAGAGTACGTTTTTATTTTTCATTTTGTTTCAATTAATTACTCATTAAATAGAGTTCTAATCTTACTATTAATTTGTAATTTATATTTTGTAATAGTTTGTCTAGCATAAAAAATTGTCTATAACTACCAAATATTACGAGTTATACGCAATAAAAAAAAAGTGCGCACTTTTACCCCATGTTATTTTAATTACCGTTGTTGAGTTATTTTTATACTAGCAATAGAAATATTACAAAAGTTATAGAAATAGTATTTGTTAAGAATTTGAAGTAATAATTATAATATCAACTACTAGTATGTTGGATTCGCTTCAAAAACTAGTTGACAAAATAATACTATGTTTTCATGGCATAATACGAGACGCGCGATGCATAACGTATTTATTTACTTAGTACGTGAACAGAACACAAATAATATAAATTAGAGAATAAAAAATTATTGATTCGTGATGTGTAGTCATGTATTATGTTGCATGTACTATCTCATGTTACAGATTTTTTTCTGCTTCGCTTTTTGTACTAGTTGCCATAATATTGTTCTACGATGGGTTAATGCTTAGTAATTTTTGAAATAAAACTACATAGATGTTATCTAACTTCAACTGTAGATTTCCTCATCGAGAATCTAAAATTGATTTTCTACGCTTTTAAACTTCATCATTCCACCAACAAACAAAAATACGATGTTATTACGTTTTTATAAGAAAAATAAAATCGTTCACATCGTTTTATAGGAAATATGATTTTTCACATCATGTTTGATTATATTACGTTTTATTACAACTTATTATGTACAATAATATTTAAAAGCATTTAGTCAACTTGTTGTTAATTTTTTACAGATTCTTGGGATTACGGCGTTGTTATGTGTGTTTGCTATTTCTTTGTCCTCAACTTATACAACCCGGTAAGAAATGAAAAAAATTTCTTTGGATAAATTAGTATTGTTCAGAAATCAGAGCACTTGCTGTATGTTTTAAGGAGGGGGGATATTTTAAAATAATGTAAAACATTTATTTTCAAAAAATCATCTAGTTATGAGCTATAATTATTTCTTGACATACTGAATCAACGTTCTATATTGTTTAAAACACTTGATAATGCTTAAAATTTTTGTGTTTGGATTTAAAGTGAGACTATCCCAAAAATAAATGTGGGTTTTATACATTAAACTAGTGCTGCAATTATACGTGGTGGTGTAATTTTTTAAGCAAAAATATTACTTTTGATTCATTATTGTGACGATATACGTTTGGGATGGGCCCAGAGGCGAAAAAAAAGACTCAAAACAGTTTTCACAAATGAAACACACGATTTTTTTAAAAGTTTATCGTCTCTTAATTGCCACGAATTAAACACCAAACTAATAAAATTCACACCACACAATTACATTCAAATTTTTGAAGCGAAAAAAAATTTTTTTTAGAACTTTAAAAAACATATGACAGAGTAACAGGTGAATATTTCATTATATTTATTAAATACAACAATTGTGATTCAAACTGTTACACAGTAACAGTTCAATTTGAGAAAATTTTATAAGTGGCAAAAATTATATTTTTACGATATCTATTCTTAGTTAGGGGTCTCTATCGAAATAACGTATGATCCAAAATTAAGCCATTGGTTGTAACTGTACCTAAAAGTTGTTTATAAAATCGTTTATAACAACTAAAACTTTTAAAATTAAAAATTTTAATTGTAATAAAATGTTTATGTTACAGCGAAAAGCACATTATTCATATACCGTTTTATATTCATCATATTCATCACCATCACAAACCTATAGTCAAATATAAACCAAAATTCAAAAAGTATCGAGCAAAAAAAGTAATTCACCGTTACCACAGTTATTGGTACTGAAATTTCTCAATAAGAAAGTAACTCCATAGCAAAAAAACGACTACAATTATTTTTAAATTTAGTATGACTTGTTAAGTTTTGAGAATATTAAATACAAAAGTCGGATTAACAATATTTTTTTGTTTAATGTTTAAATAAATTATAACATTGTCTTATAATTGAATGTAATGTTCAAATTGGACATTTAAACGTAGTACAATTTTTATGTTTTACGTTTTTAATATTAAAACGTAATTCAATTTTTTAGTTTATTATTTTAAAATTTTTACGTTTCAAAATGATTCGAAATATAATTACTAGAACATAATAAATATAAAACACAATTACGAAATATAGTACTGCCATAAACAGTTTTGAATATGGACAAACGGTTACTATTTTCTATAATAAATTTTTTTTAATATAAAATTTTTATTTGTCTTTTAAAAAAAATTATTTTATATTATAAAATCTATAATTTTTAACAATATATTACAATTATTACATATTTTGGTTTTTATTTTTCGTTTTTTGATTACGTTTTGACAAAAAATTTCATTTTAAACGTTGTAATTATTTCAAATATAATTATAACATAATTCATAACGTTTTCTCCCCTTAAATAAAAAAAACCCAGCACAGGGGGGTCGCGGCACAGTGGTGACGTGGCATAGTTGGATCAAGTATAATGATATCTGACAGTGATTAAAATCACTATCAAAAAAAAACGCTTCGATGCAAATCTTTAGATAGTGTTTAATTTTAAAAAATTGGTGGACTATTCCAAAAGCTACATTATCTGCTAGTTCATTATTAATATCCTAATTAAGATAAAGTATGTAGAATGAAAAAGGGATTATTAAAAAATATTATTTCTCATAAAAAAATAATGTTGATCCATACACTTTTCAATATGTCATAGCATTATAAAGTTAAAAATGTAAAAAATAAAATCGAGAATTTTCACACAATAATAGCATTCGGTAGCCATTTTCACCATGAAGATAAAATAAAGTCCGAAATTTTTTTTTTTCAAATTAAAGTACATTACATTAGCTTTAATTTAAGATATATATAAAAGTGTCAGACCTTCCGAAACATTTTCAAAAGTTAAGATGAAAAAGTTAATTTTTTGTAAAAAAGTTGTCATTTTAAATCCCCCCTGTGGACAGTTAAAGGATCAGATATAACAAAAAAATATACCAAATGAAAGGTAATGATATCATGCATCTATATAAAAAAGAATTATATTGATATGTTTATTTTTAAAAAAGTTATGGTAGTTTTTAATAAAAAAAATTGAAAAAATTTTGAAAATTAGCGATTTTTAAATTTGTAATTTTTTTGGAGGTTTCCCCCATTTACGGGGAACGAGGGATTTTTTTTCAATTTTTGAGGGTAATGTCTTCAACTAGATACGATTTGTGATCTTTTGACGTATCATTGAAAGAAATCGGTTCGGTGAAAGCTGAGAAAAAGTGGTAACAGACACAAAAAAAAACACATCTTAGTAAAACCAATACCTTCTCAGCTTCGCATCGAAGCTAAAAAAAGTACAGGGTAATTTTTTAAAATACTAGCACTCGATTTCTCTTAAAATAAGTGCTATGTTAAGAAAATTATATAAAATTATGTAACTTCTGAAATAATGGATCAAAAGTTTATATCGACCAATTTTTTTCTTAATTAGATTAATTTTAAATTCATTAGTTGGTTATATATGTATGTTATTATTAACAAAAATATTAAGTTATCACTCTAATAACGTATAAAGGATGAATTAAACAATAGTTAATATTCGATAAATAAATAATAATTTTATATAAATAATTATATAAAAATAAAATATACTAAAAAGAATTTTCTTAATATAATTATTATTTTAAAAGATATCGAGTAGCTAATTTAAAAAAATAGATATAGAAAATATTATTATATAATATAATACTATTTTATTGAAATAGTATTTAGTTATTGTATTTTGATTATTGTTATTATTAATAATGAATTAAAATAAAGATTTTTTTTTAAATTTTGCAATTAAAAAAATGTATATGACTATAAAGTAAGTGTTCAAGAGTTGTATAATAATCAAGAATTAAATTATGTTAATGATTCCTTGTTACATGAAGCAATAATAATTTTTAAATAAGATGGTCATCTACTAAACCAAAATGGAAAAAAATACAATTGAAAAAAAAAAAATTGGTTTTTATTAAAAAGAGATATTAAACAATTTAAGTTGGTGTAAGAATACTGTATTATAAACAAATTATTTATAGTGAATTATAACTCTTTTACCTACTAAAATATTATATGATTTCTATAGTATCAATGTTGAGTGAAACTTGAATGAAACTATTTTTAAAGTAATGTTACTGTAATTTAATTATTCAAATAAAAAGTTATTTTATTTTATTTTTAATTAATTATTTAAAGATAATTTTGATCAATTTATTTATACTTTATTTTGAGAGATATATATTAAAAATTTGTACTACCATTGAGTGGCTTATTTAGAATTTTATACTGGGAGCTTAACAAAAAAAATGTTCTTACATCCTCCTTGTTGTATCAAAATAAAGGTATTTTAAAGTTCTATCTTCTTTTAAGGAGTTTTTCTTGGAAATTTCGCCATAATACACCTAAAAATAAAATTCAATACTCAAATAATACTATTCATTTAAATTGTATTTATTTATTCAATTTATTTAAATTTGTTCATATTTATGTAGGAATTTTCGATACTTTATGTCAATAATTCACTTTTTGTAAATAAACGTTACATGTGTATTTAAATTATTACACGGATACTTAATAATTTTTAAATTATTTCTTACAGTGTTATAATTAATGAAGAATAATTTGATATATGAATTATTAATTAAAGAAAAAGAACAAGTCCATATTGTATTGTTTTAGGAAAGACTAAAACCTATAAAACGTTTAATGAATTATTGTTTTACTTTCGAAACTTTATTTTTGATTTCAAATTATAAAAAGTTTCATATTTTATATATATAAAGGAAGAAAACATCATAAAATAATAAAAATGTTTTTAATATTTATTATTTCTCGTTTAACATAGTCATTCTCTGTACTACCTAAGTTAAACAATATTAACTGATAATAAGAATTCCTAATAGATAAATTAACTGCAGAAATGGTAAGTATACTGTTTTGCCATTGAAATTTCAAATTAAGAGCTATTTTTGATCTTTGGATACTAAGATATAACTTTTTACTTCGAAAAACAATGTGTTTACGGCTACTTAATGTGAATAGATTAAAAAAGAAATCTATAAAAATGTACTGGTGCTCTTGTGCATTCGGCGATTTTCTTAGTCTTTAATTAGCTTTAAATGTGTGTATATATATATATACACTTGGGAAAAATCTTTAATGCATTAATTTCATAAAACATTAAATCACACAGTTCATTTTTCATCATTACTTAATATGTCGCGGTTACATCACCAAACGTATTTAAATTTTCACCAGACTCTAAAAACCAGTTTTTGTGAAAAGAAAAATATAAAAATAAAATAGAATATACTCAACGCATGTTTTAATTTATATTGAAGAATAATAGTACACTATTTCAAGTTACTGTTTTGTAATAAAACCTCAAGGCAGTTTTAAATACACGAGATTACTTCACGTTGGAGAGCTGTCCTAAGTTATACAGGTCAGTGCATTTGGTCAAACGCCCAAAGCTACATAGATTCATCAAAAAAAGTTAGTAGTTATATGTATTCTATACAACTACGCTGCACGAAGAACAAGAATTATAGGAAATTAGTGAAGTTTTAAACATTAAAACCTAATCATTTACTCCTAATCAGCAAAAGTTGAACAATGTATTTGTTTATAGAATTATTTCACTATGGAAACTTTTTGGAAGATTATTATTTTAGCAATTAAAAAAAATAACGTTATAAAAATAATATTATGATACAATGTATAGAGTGATTTTTTTATCATAACCCACTCAATTACTTACAGAATAATAATAATTAAACATTTTTTTTTTATTACTATCTTTAGTTACACATTATTCTTGAATTATTAACTATGTAATACTTTTTAAGTTCATTCCTTATGCTTGGTAAGGGTGTCAACTTTGTTTTTTTAAATGGGAACACATATTTTGAATTTAATAAAATGTTTGAGTTTTTAATTTAATAGTAAATGGAATTTGAATTTTTAATAAAACTTTATTTGTTTATTAGATATAAACATTTAAAGTTTCAAATTTTTGAGTTAATATACATGTATAATACACAAGGGTTTACAAATACAGGTAGCTAATTGGTTTTTTATGACATCGATATTAGCAGGTACACAGCATTGTTATTATCAATGGTAGTAAGGTACATTGTTGTGAGTTTATAAATTCACACTAACTGACAATACAGAAAGTATATCTATTGATAGTCATAATTGATAATAAACAATCCGTGACTGTGACAGCAATGTCATAAATATCTAATTAGCTCTCTGTATTTATAATGCCTTTTTCATCTCGCTCGAAAATAGTTATTTAAATTTATAAAATATATATATAAAAACAAAATAAATTTAAAAAATTTTTATGATATTAACATAATAAAATAAACCTCCTTAATTATAAAATTGAAATTGAAAAAATCAAAATCAATCGTTTTTAACTTTTATAATTATTATGATTGGGTTTGAGTGTAATTTTTTGAATTGAAACGCTGATAGCTTGACACGGTACACCGTTTCCCTCATTGGCTTATCACATTATCAACCTTTATGGTAGTGTATTGAAATTTGAACCACAAGTGCACAATGACCTAATGGTAAGGAATAACTACGATGACTTGGGTCGCGGTTTCTTATCCTATACGGTACCTCTTGTTTTTAGGGTTGTTACGTTTCAAATACGCAGGTTTAAAAAAACATGTTCGTCAACATCACTGTATGTTTTAGATGGTTTCCAGTGACCGGCCGTCAAGTTTTAATTAGATACGTGAAAAGATATATGATCTATTGATTTATCGTTTAGCGATATTAATCCAGTCAAATCGGAATATTTATGTAGATAGATGTAAAAAAAATTTATCATAGTAAAATTTTACTATTAAGTATTGATTAATCAATATATTCTAAGCTATGCATCGAAACATAGCTTTTACAATAAATACATTATTTTCTAAAAAATTGATTGAAATGTTATTTCTTTAAAAAAAAAATGTATCAAATATGGTAATTAAAAAATGTATTCACTATATTCTTGAAAAAATCGGCATAAAATAGGTATTTTAATTGTTTAGTAACAAATCAGACTGTCTGAGGTAATTTTATATTATACAGAATGTTTCTTTTAACATTAACTAATCAAATTTCCAAAATTAAAGATTTTCAAGATAATATTTGGGAATTCTATTGGATTTATAAAATATATATTAGTTCAAAGTTACTTTACTAAATAAATATCTTCTAATTTTCTGTCGTAAGTTACACATTTATAATAACCATATAAGCTCATTCGGTTGTAACATACTATAAATTAGTGTTCTCAATCTGTAATTGCTGTACTTTTCCGTATACTTTCATAATCATATAAATAAAAGCATAATTTGAAAACATAATGATACCTGAGCTTCTAATGAAATAGTAAGCATATTAAGTGGGATAAAGATTATGTACAGATTTATAATTTTTCACAGTGCGTAACTATTGAAAAATATAATTAAAAAACACAGGCATAGTAGTGTATTTTAACTGAATATCTTGAGAAATAATACTTTCAATATGTTTTCTACGCTTATTGCCTAAACCTACAGGATTTATTTTCATAAATTTCATTAATACAAAAAAATTTTAAATATAGCTGACAATGAACAATTTATCATAAAATTGTATATTTGTTTAATAACTTATAATTATTAAAATATGGAGATTTATTATACTATAAAACACAGAACAGGAACGTAAAAGAAAACAAAATTTAGTAGAGAAGCTCCGTCTACCTGCGCATTCCTTAATTCGGGCTTTAAAAACGAAAATGTATGTATTCTGGAAATCCATAAAAATTAAGATCCTAGGTATTCTACATAGAAGTTTACTGCAAATTATAATTTAAAAATATATTTATTTTCAAAATAAATTGTTGAAACTTACTTGTTCCAAAATTATAATAACATATTAGTAATAATATTAATTATTGAATACGATATGAAGACGGCTGATATGAGCGTAGATGATGTGTGAGATCGTGTCAAGTGGAAATTTAGGATAAGTGTCGCCGAACCCAAGTGGTTAGGATTAAGTCGAGGAAACAGAAGAAGACATTAACAATAATATTAATATCTTCAAAAATTAATTTTGACACAGTTTTAAAAAATATAATATTGTATGGGTCATTTTTTTTATAATTGATTTTTTTACAAAAACGTCCTAACTCCTGTCTGACTAACGTAACATATGTAATCAATGAATCATTTTATTTTATTCACCTTAAACTGTATAAGTCTTTTTAATCTGCATTATTTCTAAATTTAATGTAAATCAAAAGAATCGAACAATTTTAATATCATTTGTCCGACAGATTCTTTCTTAATAGGTACCTTACACTAAATTTGTTTCATATGTGTGATTCATTGACCACTCTATTGACGTGTGCACAGAAAGTTGCCAAGTTATTCAGTTGCATAATTCTCTATATAGTTTTTGCTGGATTTGGTGGGTCAACCCTTCCAACGAATTATATAAACTCCTCCTTAATAATTCAAAAACAACCATTGCCTCCCGGTCAATCATAATATGAGAAATATATTTTGCATGCTATATAAATACTCTTCTTAGGACAACACATTAATCAGTGTGATTGAAAAAATAGAATAATACGTTCATAAATCAATAGAAAAAACATAAAATGAAAACATCCGTAAGTAAAATACTTAATGTTATCAATCATTTAAATTTTAAGCTTATTATAACAACCTTAAACTATACGTTTAATAAGTACAAATTAATGATAATCATTTGACTTAAACTAAATATTTAATTTTACTTCAATTTTTTCATTTATTGTAAATTATTAAGTATATAACTTTTTTAAATAACTATCAACTTATTATAATAATTAATCTATGTTTTATTTGTATATACTCTTTTTATATTTTCAGTTAATTTTTTATGTATATATATTATAAATATCAAAAAATATTTATTTCAATTAAGTCGACTATTTATAAATATATTGTTAATTATTAGTTACAATTTAGTGGTAAAAAACTGTATTCCTGAAAGAAACATTTTTTTTTTTTAACTTTTTTATAATATAATCATATTATCAATTATCCATCAAATTTCATTTAATCTATATAGTATTGGTCGATGTATATTTTTCTATTTTTTTTTGAACTTTCAATTCGTTCAATTCATTCAGTAAATTTTTATAATGTTTATTTGTGTGAAATGCCGTAACGCGTAATATTATTATAATGTTTATAATATTTTTGGCTGTTAAAAAAATAATTCTTTAATTTTTTATCATTAAATATATTAAATAATATTTTAAAAAAATTAAATTTTATTATTACATTATCTTTTTTACTAAAATCTAAAATTTTAAAAATGAATTAAGTATGTTATAAGTATAATAGTTTTGTCGTACAAATAAAAATGTTTAAATAAGTAATTATTGTGTTTACTCAAATTTTTATTGTCTTTAATAAAGTATAAATTTATTTTTAAAGGTGGCAATTCTTTTGGTAATTATTTCTGTAGCCACAGCATCCCCTACTTTTTGGGGTAAAAAACAGTAAGTATTATAATTTTATGATTTAGTATTTTTTATAAGCAGAAATAGTTAAATAAAATTTGAAGGATTAATGATGTATTTTAATATTTTTCTTAGCCCTAAAGTATGTTTTTGTATAACATAACTAATAAACAATTTTTTTGAATTTTTGAACCCTAACTTCCCTATTTCTACCAGTGTATTCTAAATTAGTATCGTATAAGGAACACAATGTGCAATTATATAATGTGGTTGACTGCTTATTGACCATTGATTGTTAAATACTATTTACTTAACCCCAAAAAAAAAAAAGAATTCATAATTATTATTTCTTTCGAAGAAATCTTATGTTCAACAATATTTCAATCACTTATCACGTTGATGGACAAAATCATATATTACTGTTATAGCAGTAATATTAAAATTTGACTATTCTAAAAATATTCTAAACTATTCTAAAAATGTCATTACTGATATAGCAGTAATATTTTCAATAATTTCTTATGAAAGAGGAAGTTTTTCTGACCCCATACATCTCATAAAATCAGTGTTTGTAAAATGCCATATCATTAACTGTCCATCAACGTGTTAATATTTTTATATATTTTAATACAAGAGGCGACTTTTAATAATTTCCAATAAACTGTAAATTTCACAAAAAAGAATGTTCAGATTTATTTATTTAATTATAATTAAAAAATTCAATTATGTCAATTATAAATAACACATAGTTGCAACTATTTGCTTAAGTTGGACCACTTGGACATTTTTTTTAATTAAAAAAGAAATTAAATAAACTTAGAAAAATTGTTGCTCGTACGGGTATTATTTTGGTGCCATTTTACATTAATAAGTTAAATTGTTTTTTTAAGAGAATCTTAAAAATTTTTAAGTTTTCAAATTAAGTAACACTCCTTAATTTATTATGTGTATACATATAGAGAATTACCCCGACTGTCAATGTGGTTGTTGATGTAATTCATTTACACTGTTTCATCAACTTTTAGGTTTAAATCCCCAATATAATCGAGATACAACCTAGTGGAAATTCGTCATAATTTACTCTAATATTAATTAAAATCGGACAGTAATTTTCATTAATGTGCACAATATGGTCGAGTACATGAGCGCTAATGCCCACTTTAATAACAATTAATTATCATTAAAAAAATCTGTGTAATTTTGTAGAAAATATCGAAAAGAAATTGAGTGCGACTATTTTGAAACATTTTAAAAACTTAATAAAATATTTCTAATCGAGTTTATCACTGAGATCAAACCTTTTTTGTATTTAAAGATTTTCAAAAATATATTTATAAATAATGATTTTTCTTTGTATTATTATCAGTAAAAGTTTCATCGAGATCTTAATATTTTTAATAAGTTTTTGAAATTTAAAAATCTAAAAAAAAATTTATAATTTTCTCCTATTGTTAAAATATTGGTCAACAAAGCTGAAAATGTTTAGACAGACACAATCATCATCAATGATTATCATGGTAAAAACAATAACTTCTTAGCTTAACAACTAAAAAAAACCTAACAAATATTTTAATATTATCATACTAATGCCATATGCATACATAAAGAAATAATTTTACCTATTACACTAATATTTCTTCACGTTTAGTAAATAACATTTTTTTTAAATTTTTGAGTGATTGAAGTAATGTCAGTTTGATATAAAAATTAACATCACTGATCAAAAAGTTTTTAAATTATTTTTTATAATTTTGTTGAACATTTTAATTTAATTTAATTTTTTTTTAGTGAACATCATATAATTCATGTACCATATCACGTTCATAAGGAACCAGTTTATATCAAAGAACCCGTGTATATTCATAAACCAGTGTACATCAAGTCGTACGATCATTACCATCATGACGATCATCATGACCACTACCACCATGACGACCATCATGACCACTACCACCATGATGACCATTATGATAGCCATGGCTGGTACTAATAATTAATTTTGTGCATTTAATTAACATTTTTAAATGTTAATATCTGTATCAAACCCTTCAAGCCCTATTTTTAATTATAATTCTTACTTTATTTAAACAAGTTTTTAATTTTTTACAGTTACTTTTATTTTATGTAAATTCATTGATTTGAGAAATCATTGTATTATCATATTAATTTTTCTCATAAAAATAAGCTAAATTTTGTTTTTATTGAAACATTTATTTCCTCTAATGATTAATTTATATTATGACAAATAAATAAGCTTTTATAATAAATTTAATAGTCATAATTGTTCAAGCTTTTTAATAACTATTATATAATTTGTGTATAAGTAATAAATTATTAATAAAAAAAAAACATAACAATTGGGACCTAGCATAGCTAATGATTTAACACATCTATCATAAAACACTTCAATACGATTCTGTATAATCAAAATTAGACGTTTTCAATTATTTTTTTTTTTCTCTGAGATATATCACTAAAATATTTCTTAGTAGTTTTTTCAATTTCTTCAACTGTACAGAGCCATTCGTTTAATGCTAACCACTTCATTTCTTTTAAAATAATAATTTTATTGTAAAATTTTTTTGGCTGTTGTTAGTTGTTACATATATATTTTTATATATCAATTATAAAATATTTTTTATAACCATCCCTTATGTCTTATAGGAGTGTTAACTTAATTTTTCAAAGTTCAAAATACATATTTAACAAGTATATAAAATAGAAAATTACTTATCAATAAAAAATGTTTAATGGGTATTTCAAAAGTTATTAATAATTTAAAGTATTGACTGAAAGTGTTGTTACTTTTATAATTAAATAAAATAAAGTTGTCACACTTAGTAAGTATAAAGGAGAAACAAAACATATATTATAACAGATAAATAATAATACATATGTAACAAAAGCCAAAAAAAAAATTATTAATTAAAAAAAAATTGTTTAAATATTAAAAAATTCACTATGCGTATGATTCGGATTCATTTTATGCATTCATAAACAATATTGGTTTAGTAGAATCTAAAAGTTAGATGGTTAAGGATAATAATCTTCACCTCCGAAAGGGTTATCAATATTTTCGATGAGCAAAAATAAGGTAATACACCCTCCCTTTTACGAAATTACTTTCTGGTTGTACCTCTGGTGATAAACACAAAAAACTAAAAATATATCATGGTAGAATTAATAATTTTTAGATTCCCGTCGAAGATAAAATAAATTATTATTTATATAATCTTTCCGAATATATAAGTTATTAACGCTGAGCAGGTAAGACAAATTTTACGAAATTAGAAGGATTAATCTTTTACTTCAAGTAAAACATTTACAAGTTAATTAATATTATGAATCTAACTAAAATCAAATTAGTTGTATTATTAACTTACATTTAACTATTTTTATCTTTACAAATTTGTTTTATTGTATACCCCGAATTCTTTTGTTATATATGCTGAGCGAAAATACGCCACAAGGTCAAATTTTAAAACTTATCATTATTAACCCAACTTTCTAAAATGTGATAAAAAAGTAATAGTAATTTTAAATATACATATATACAAGTTTAGAAAGTGGTGAATTTACTAGAGGCTCAACTGAACCTATTTAGATTCTTGATGCATTAATACAATTCTATTTATATTACACTAAATAAACCTACTAAATTAAGGTAAATTACACAATTTTGTGACTGAATTAAGGGGTTAGACTAAATAATTAAGTCTATTAAAATTGCCTTGTTAAACTTACAGTTTAGGTAGAAAAATCAACAAAAGATTATTTAAATATGCGCAGATGATTCGGAACTATTTTTAGTTAGTTATTATAATTATTTTTATTAAGTTAAAAAAAGAATGTCCTCCACTTTATGATGTATATACAAATAGCCGCGATAGATAAAAAATCATGCTTTCTTTTGTGTTAAAGTACTCAATTTTAGATTTTAAACTACTATAACTTTTTTGAAAAATATATAAACCAATATATAATAATGTATAAATATTTTCAGGAGAAATTCGTAGCTTTTATTTTTAATCTAATAAATATATTAAAATGATTGAGGCTGCACTTTCCAAAAAATGAATAAATAATAAAAAATAATTTTGTTATAAAAATAATAAAATTTTTAAAAATTTGGTAAAAAAAAAAACCCCAGCACAGTGGGGTCATGGCATAGTTGGGTCCAGTATAGATGATATCTGACAGTGATTAAAATCACTATCATAAAAAACGCTTCGATGCAAATCTGTAAATAGTGTTTAATTAAAAAAAAAAAAAATTGTCAAAAAAGTAGGTCAAATGAGAGCTGAGAAAATAAATGATAGCTACAAAAAAAAAAACCACATAGTAAAATAATATTAATATGAATTTCTTCTCACGAGAGGAGACTACAGTAATGGAATCCTTGATATTTATTGAAGTTATTGAATCTAAATGAGATAAAAATCAAATGAGTTAAACATTTTTTTTTAACTCAAAAAAAATTAAAAAAAAATTCAGTGCCACAGTCGTGAAAGACCCAAGTGTTACCGTCTCAAAAACCGTACGTCTCATTCGTCACTTAATAAAAATGGAAATTTAGCTAGTTCAAATTTTAAAGTTATTTTTCTCGACTTCAAAGAAACAAAAAAATTGTTAAAATGATTAATTTTTTATACCATGTCATTTAGATTGATATATTAATATAGATATTAATGAAAATCAGTGTAATCCCCTTATAATAAAATAAAATACAAAACCAAGAATTTTAACACAATAATAACATATTTTTAAATACGGTAGCTATTTTCACCATGTATTCTCCTAATAAGATATTTTAAAATAAAATAAAATACAAAACCCAGAATTTTAACATAAAAATAGCATATTTTTGAATACGTTAGCCATTTGCGCATATAAGATAGGACGTCGGCACAAATTTTAGCTTCGATGCGAAGCTGAGAAGGTATTAATTTTACCATGATGTGTTTATTTTTTTTTTTTTTTGTGTCTGTCACTACTTTTTCTCAGCTCTCACTGGACCGATTTCTTTTAACAATACGTCAAAAGATCACAAATTGTATCTAGTTGAAGACATTACCCTTAAAAATTTAAAAATTTTCCCTCGTTCCCCGCAAATGGGGGAAATATCCAAAAAAATTACAAATTTAAAAATCGACAAATTTTGTCATTTTTTTCACTTTTTTTTCTTAAAACTTCCATAACTTTTTCAAAAATCAACAAATCAACATAATTTTTTTTTAAACTAAAACCTTAGATATTTTCCTTTCATTTGATATAATTTTTTTGAAAATTTAACACTTAACCTGCTCATGGGGGGGGATTTAAAATTGCAACTTTTTTACAAAAACTAACTTTTTCAACTTAATTTTTGAAAATGTTCCGGAAATACTGCGTCCTTTAAACATATATCAAATTAAAGCTTATTTTATGTACTATAAAATGAAAAAAAAAAATTTGTCCCGACACCCTATCTTCTATGCGCAAAAGGCTACCGTATTTAAAAATATGCTATTTTTTATTAAAATTCTAGGTTTTGTATTTTATTTTATTTTAAAATATTTTATTAGGGGAATAAACTGACTTTCATGAATATTATATAATTTCATTGACATAGAATAAAGTTCATAAGACATATGATATTATACTTATTAACATTTTTTACTTTTTTAAAGTCGAAAAAGTAATTTTTAAATTTGAGTTAGCTTAAATAGCCAATTTTATCATGCAACAAAAATCAACGAATAGTTGCCGAATGGGTAACACCTTGATCTTTAACGCCTAGGGTACGAGGTTCAAATCCGTTTGTGGCTTCTAAAATTTTGCATTTTTTTTTTGAGTTAGAATAGAATTTTCAAATCATTTGATATTTATCTCATTTAGATTCAATAATTTCAATAAATATAAAGGATCTTATCACTATAGTCTCCCCTCGTGAGAAGAAATTGATATTCATGTTAATATTATTTTACTATGTGGTTCTTTTTCTGGCTACGATTTATTTTGCCAACCCTCACTAGACCTACTTTTTTCAACGATACGTCAAATGATTCATTTAAGTTTATGATATTTAAGTTAATGATTAGTTTAAGTTATTACTCTTAAAAATCAAAAAAATATTCCTTATTCAAATAAAAAGTAGCTTAACTAGATTTGTCCATACAAACAATTAAAATCATTAATTTTTAATATTCTTAAATTATTTATTGTCGAATTAAATTTGATATGATAAAAGTATTCAACTACAAAAGTAAATAATTTTACTTTATAATTTATTAATTTTTTAACTCTATTTCTGTGTGCTACTACCAGTCTATAATATGCCAAATTTTTTAGTAATATTTTGCTATATAAATCATAAATTTAAAAAAAAAATGATTTTTAGTTTCACCTGAAGTTAACGATGGAGTTTTACAATTATAATTATATTTTTGATAATATGCTCAATTGAGTAAATCTTTTTAACTACTTTGGTTTGATTGGTTCATTTAATTAAAGTAAATTATTAAAATTAATTAAGTTCTGAATATTTCAATTGCAGAATTTTTTTAAACACCAAAAGTTATTAGGATATGATTACTATTCTTTCTATTTCAGTTATCTATTACGATAAAAATGTAAAAAAATCGAATTTTTCTGACAAATGTACTGTAATTAGTAATTATAAAATTTCCAGATTGCATATTAATCTTAAAAATTTCATTTTTTTCAATTTAATAATGTCAATTTCAAACTTGCAAGTTGAACTATAAGTTATGGTAACAAATTCATTTTTTAGCTTCGATGCGAAGCTGAGAAGGTATTTTTCATTAAAACTTTCACTTTAAAAGACAATAAAAAATAGGTTCAAAATGATTACCTTTAACATATTAAAAATCAAAATCAGTATTAATTTAATACAATTTTTTTTGTTCTTAATTATTTTTTTTTATATGTAAATACTTATTTTTTAATAATAAGTAATAATATTAAAACTTAGAAGTAATAGAAAAAGTTTAATTGCACATTTGAAAACATCACGAAAAGTTTATTTAGAAAAGTATATTTTTTTTCTGATGAAAGTTCCTTTTGTTTAGTGTATTTATTCATAAGTAACAAAATTTTTTTATTAAAAAGTATTGCATAAATTCCTTTAAATTTGTATACGCATTAAAAGTATATGAATATACAACTCCTTTTTATTTTTATAATATCTCCGTAAAAATTACAATATTATATTATTGAATACCACTTTCATACTCAATTTAATTACTGTAATTATTATGTATTCATATATTATAGTTATAAATCGGGGTAAAATTAAGGGAATAAGTGTTATTGTTGTTTTTGAAATAATCTACCAATTTCATTTTTTTCTATTTAATAATATTTATTTCAAACTTGCAAGTTGAGTTAAAAGTTATGGTAATAAATTCATTTTTTTTTTATTAAAACTTTCACTTTAAAGAACAAAAAGAAGTAGGTTCAAAATGATTACTTTTAACATATTAAAAATCAATAATAATTTGAAAATAATTAATTATAAAAATTATATAATATATAATTAAAATAATTACTAATCTGGATATAATTAAGGAAATAGGAGTTGATGTTGGGTTGGGTTGGTTACATTTTTAACTTTATAATGCTATAACTCATTGAAAAGTGTACGAATCAACACAATTTTTTTATGAGAAATAATATTTTTTAATAATCCCTTTTTCATTCGACATACTTTATCTTAATCAGGGTATTAATAAGAAACTAGCAGATAATGTAGCTTTTGTAATTATCCACCAATTTCTTAGAATTAAACACTATCTACTGATTTGCATCGAAGCGTTTCTTATGATAGTGATTTTAATCACTGTCAGATTAAATCTATACTGGACCCAACTATGCAACATCCCCACTATGCCGCGACCCCACTGTGCTGGGTATTTTTGTACTTAAAACTGACATAACATTTTTTTTTTATTTTATTTTATAGTACATGACATAACCTTTGATTTGATATATGTTTAGAGGACGCAGTATTTCCGGAAAAATTAAGTAGAAAAAGTTAGTTTTTGTAAAAAAGTTGGGTTTGGTTGGGTTGATCTATTACGATAAAAATGTAAAAAAATCTAACTTTTCTGATAAATATACTGTAAATAGTAATTATAAAATTCTCTGATTGCATATTAATCTTAACAATTTCATTTTAGCTTCGATGCGAAGCTGAGAAGGTATTAATTTTACCATGATGTATTTTTTTTTTTCTGTTGCCACTTTTTCTCAGCTCTCACTGGACCGATTTCTTTCAACAATACGTCAAAAGATCACAAATCGTATCTAGTTAAAGACATTACCCTTAAAAATTGAAAAATTTTCCCTCGTTCCCTCAAATGGGGGAAATATCCAAAAAAATTACAAATTTAAAAATCATTAAATTTTGTCATTTTTTTCTTAAAACTTTCATAACTTTTTTAAAAATAAACAAAACAACATAATTTTTTTTTATACTAAAACCTTAGATATTTCCCTTTCGTTTAATATCATTTTTTTGAAATTTTAACACTTAACCTGCTCATGGTAAGGGATTTAAAATAGTAACTTTTTTACAAAAACTAACTTTTTCAACTTAATTTTTGAAAATGTTCCGGAAATACTGCGTCCTTTAAACATATATCAAATTAAAGCTTATTTTATGTACTATAAAATGAAAAAAAAAAATTTGTCCCGACACTTTATCTTCTGCATGTAAACGGTTGCCGTAGTTAAAAAAACACTATTTTTGTGTTAAAATTTTCGATTTTCGATTTTTAATTTTCAACTTAAAAATGCTATAACTTTTCGAAAAATGCATGTATCAGCACAATTTTTTTTTTTTTAAATACATTATAAGTACATCTTCCATTTGACATACTTTTTATTAAAATTAGACAATTTCCCCTTATATAGGGGGGGTTCAAACTTTGAAACATTGTATAAAAAATAGAACTTTTTCAACTGAACTTTTGAAAATGTTCCGGAAATACTGCGTCCTTTAAACATATATCAAATTAAAGCTTATTTTATATACTACAAAATGAAAAAAAAAAAATTTGTCCCGACGACCTATCTTATATGCGCAAATGGCTACCGTATTCAAAAATATGTTATTTTTTATTAAAATTCTGGGTTTTGTATTTTATTTTATTTTAAAATATCTTATTAGGGGAATACACTGACTATCATGAATATTATATAATTTCATTGACATAGAATAAAGTTCATAAGACATATGATATTATACTTATTAACATTTTTTACTTTTTTAAAGTCGAAAAAGTAATTTTTAAATTTGAGNCCTTTTTAAAAATTTTTTACTCTTTTAAAGTTTTTAAGTTTTTTAAACTATTTTTATGATAGTGATTTTAATCACTGTCAGATATCATTATACTTGATCCAACTATGCCACGACCCCCCTGTGCTGGGTTTTTTTTTTTTTTTATTAAAACTTTCACTTTAAAGGACAATAAGTAGGTTCAAAATGATTACTTTTAACATATTAAAAATCAAAATCAGTATTAATTTTAAAAATTATATAATATATAATTAAAAGAATTACTAATGGGTAATGGGTATAATTAAGGAAATAGAAGTTGATGTTGCTTTTGTAATTATTCATCAATTTCTTAGAATTAAACACTATCTACTGATTTGCATCGAAGCGTTTCTTATGATAGTGATTTTAATCACTGTCAGATTAAATCTATACTGGACCCAACTATGCAACATTCCCACTATGCCACGATCCCACTGTGCTTTTAAATTTATTTATTTAAATTTGTTCAAATGCGTTATTAATTTTTCCAGTTGTTTTATTTTATTTTGAATATACGTATTCATTAAATAATTTGTGTATGTGTCATTCAATACATATAACTTATTTCATAAACTTGCTTTTATTTAATTGACAGAATAGTAATTATTTGTCGATTATATTAACTATCAAGTATATCACAAAGTATAGATTTTTTTTCTTACATAAATATATTTTTCTTCTGAATAATTTATTTAGTATAAATTAAAATAGTTTTAACATAAAGAAAATAATAAGATTGTTTAACAAATAATATAAATAGATTCTCTAAAAACAATTGATTTTCTTAAATTGTAATAATTTATATAATTTACCACAATAGAATAAGGCATCAATATTTTTATAGATGCTGTAATTAAAATACACATTTTAATAAAGAATACACTTTTTATAAATTTTAACTAAACATTATAAGTGGTTTTAATTTCATTCATTAAATTATCAACTAATGTTTGGGATGTACATTTAGCTTCTACTGATACATTATTTGCAATTGACTTGACTAACAGGCAAAGTTGTTCATTAGATGCTGTTGAACTATAAAGTGATGCAGTTTCTCCAACACGTTCCACAAGTACTAAGTGCAGCTTAGTAGAAAACCAATTAATAATTTGATTGAAGTTAGATCCAGTTAAGAACACAGATGATTTAAAAATCAGTTGACCGTTACACAGTAATTCTACTAGGGGTACATTAGGAGCTGCCTTAAGAAACATATCAGAAACAGCCACCTTTAACCGCCAATCTAATTTATTTTGAAAAAAACTTTCATCTTGAAACATCTAAAAAATATATTCATTTTCTTATAATAAAATAAGATTTAAAGCATATAAAAATACAGTGTAATACATAAATTGAAAAATTGATTTACCTGGGCCATGTATGTTAGTGTTCCACGTAGAATATTTTGTACAGTTACATTTTCAACTTTTAAAAGTAAAAAGAAGTCAACTGATGAACCTGTCTGTACACTACTTGCTAATTTATACCACAATAAAGATTCATTTTTCTAAGATAAATAAAATAATAAAATTATTACTTTGAGGGATAATTTAACTACACATACAAAAATTCTATTTACATGATCTATAAATTGAATAGCATTGGAGTTATTGATATCTAATTCAACATTTTTGATCAAACAATTGCTACTCAAATTTGTTAAACGGAAAAAAACTGTGGCCAAATTGCGTATTTCATTTTTTGGATCTATTTTATATTCCTATTAATGAATAATAAAATATTTTAACTATAAAAATATTACTAACAAATGATAAAAATAACAATAACACTTACTAATAGTAAGTATTTATCAACAGCTAATTTATTAAAAGATAAATCTTCAGCTTGAACAATTTCTTTAGATGGAGTACAAATACCTAAAGCTTCTTCATAACCTTGTTTTATCTCAATCAATTGTTCATCTTGTTTAATTCCCTTTTTAGATTTTTTTGATTTTTCAATTTTTTTTTTCTTTTCTTTTTTCTTTTTCTTATTTTTTTTTTCTTCAGGTATAGGAGGATCATCAATTATAAGAGGAACTTCTAAATCAATATCAAGGGCAGTATGAGGATCACTTACATCTTTTACAATATCATTTTCTCCATCAGAATCTTCAACGCCTTCAGGCATTTCACCAATATCTCTATTCACCACCATTTCAATTTCTGAGACTTCATTTTCTTCTTCAACTAATTCTTTTCTCTTTTTTTTTGATTTTTTCTTATCTTTTTTAGATTTTTTAGCTTTCAAAAATTTATCAGATGAAACAAACCCTGATATATTTAATGGTGTAGGAAGGTTTATAGTTGCAATTGGAATGTCACAAGTATTATCATTACATAAGTTTAATTTTAAATAATTAGGATTATTTTCTTGTTCTTGAAGACGAGCTTTTCTACTCTGTAAAGTTATTTAACATTTAATTTATTATTTAAAAAAATATTTTTATACAAATAAAATTGAAAATCATTTTAACATTATATGATATTAAATTATATTTTGTTAAAACCCTAGAATTTTAGTAAAAATATTTAAGGTTCAAAATGAAAGACATTTTCAAGAAGAGATTTTAGTTAAGTTTTAAATTTCTGTTCATTCTTAAATAAAAAGTTACTATAAAATTTATTCAGTTATCAGTTCATTGTTTTTTTAACTGAAATAATCAAAAATAACTAATTTTTTTTCCTTAGTATTTAACTACTTTCACATAAATACCTGCTCAGAGTACTCTAATGAGTTATTAACATTGTCTTCATTATCTTTTTTATCAAAACCACTTAAATTGAAAAAGTTAGAATGTTCATCTGAATGATTTTCATCTTCACTTTCTGAAGAACTGTGCAAAGGTTCATTGATCCATTGATCCAAATCCAACCTTATAATATGAATTTAGCATAAAATTTTTAAATAGTATTGATGAATCACAAAGATTAATAAATTTTTACCCTTCTGGAATTTGAACTTTGCGTTGAGCTTTAGGAGCAACTGGATTTAATTCTCCACTAAATAGAGAAGCTACTTGAAGACATATTTCTTCATCATCACCACTTTCTAGCTCTTTATGAACAAAACTTACAAGTTGTAATGCAGCACTAGCTCGTTCTTGAACTTCAAGATCACCACTAGACACATATTGTGCTATTTTATCTGACACTCTTTTACAAATCTAAATCATATCAAATGTTAACTTTCAAATAATATCTATTTTTTATCTTATTTCAAACCTTAATAGATAGTAATTTATCATCTCTTAAAAGAATAACAGCTAACACTTTCATTATATTCTGAACATAAGCAGCTTGTACATGACCAGGTAATGAATGAACTTTACCAGTGAGCATTGAAAATAAAGTTTCTTCAGGCTTTTCCAGCTCACTAAAAAAAAAGTTTTCATAATTTGAATTTTTTATTAATGTTACAAAATAACATACATAGCATATTCGCCACAAATCCATGCTGCTGCATAAAGTACATTAGACATATTTGAACCACCTGATGGTTGCATAAACATATGGGCATTTGTAAGTAATAGTGACATTTGACTAACAGCAAAAGGTCTTATAGCTTTAACTCTAACAGCAACATCTAACATTTGATGAGCTAAAAGAGGTCCATGTTTCATTCCTTCCACTCTTGCTAATTCAACTAATATACTAACATACCTAAATCAGAAAATTTTTAATCAATGTTTAAAGAATTATCTATTAATAAAAAAACTCACCATTCAAAACTAGTTATAAAATGATAATTATCTTGTGAACAAATATCAATTATTTTTACGAGTAATTCATCACGATACACTGTACCTTCGGCTTTTTCCATGTGAACCATAAGTTTTTTGACAATTTCCATTAAATTTTTTTTAGATACCTACAATACATATAATTTTTTATAAATATTAATAAATTATTCAAATGTATTTTTCATGTACCATCCCGTATAGTAAATCTAAAGCTCTGAGCCTAATAGATTCGTCTTTATCATCCAAACAAATCATTATCAGATCTTTATGAGATTGAACAGACTTTGGATGTGACTTCAATATTTTTGACATTGCCAATAAACCTAAATATTTCACTGTAATGGACAATAGTTTATTAACAATGATTCAACAGATCATACTATAATATTTTCTACATTATACTAACAATTTTGGTCTGAATCTTCAATTAATATTCTCAGTTTTTGAACACACAACTAAAATAATAAATAAAATCATTTAAAATATAGTGTAATAAAAATTATTTAAACTTTCCATCATGTTGAATATTAAAAACAAGCAAATATTCATATTTTAACCAATACAAAAATAACTATTTTTTTTTAAGGTTTGAAAGTAAAAGTTTATCCAGAATGTGTAATACCATTTACATATTAATTGACTTTAACAAAAAAAAAATTATTTTAATGATAAGAACATACTTTTACAGTAATTAAATTGGGAAATTAGAAGGGACAAGCTGGTAAAGGGGATATACTTACATACATTTTACAAAATTTTTAACATACTCTTATGTGTACATAATATTTTTAATTTTATATTTAATATTAATATTATAATATAATATTTTTCTTTTTTTCAAGAGTGGCAGAGGATTTAATTTTTATTTTCCTAATTTATATTTTTAATATAAATTAAAATTGTGATTAATTAACTGCCACAATAAATTTACCAAGTAACATTGATAATACAAATAATGTTCCTTATTTCAGTTTTAATATTATTTTTAATTATTGTTTTTACTGAAATATCTTGGTCTCTACGTAATTTGTGAAATAATACCAAGAGCGGTCCATATCAAACTCCACAAATAATTTATCTCAATTATTATTATTCACTTACTTATCCAATTAAATTTATACTAAACTTATCACTATCGACTAGTACCCATCCAGATTTATGGAAAACTAATTATGTATATCCCATTTGGTAGCTTGAAATCCTTGAAAATATTAGGTTCATTAATAATGTTATAAAAGAAAATTAGATTATTTATTAATCTTCTGCTTTTAAGAGATGGTAAATTTTTATTTTATATGTGATTATCTATGATTGCTTTGATGAAAATCTGATAAATTTAGCTATAATTTGTATATTTATAATTTAACAATAGTGATGTATTAAATTTCATTTTAATTTTAAAATCTTGTTAAATTATTTGATGTTAAGTCATACAAATAATAATAATACTCTGATTAAAAATGTTATAACAAAAATTTTTAAAATCTTACTTGAATGGAAGCATTGTGGTTTGGCATTCCAGAAGATATAGATATAAGCACTAAAAATATAAATGTGTATTCAAATTAATTATATAAAGCATAAAATTAAGCTAATAATTCTAGTTATATCATTAAAAGAAATTACCAGCAATAACAGTATTGATACATTCATACAATAAAGACATGGCAGAGGTGCTAAAAAAATAATATTAAATAATAATATATCAATATTAAAAATATAAAAAAGTTTGGTATAAAAATAATACTATTTGATAAAATAAAAGTTATTATAATATAATGGTAATATTATTATTATTTCATACTGAATCAATGATAGTAAAATATAGATTAATTAAAAATAAAGTTCATTCAATACACCTTCAAGAATTGTTCCTTTAGGTAAATAAAAAAAATAGTTTGTACAAAATTGGGATGAAACTGAGTTATGTTAACACGTGACGCACGAGATTTGAAAATTTGGCTATAACGGTAGTTTTACGATTTTCATCAATTATCTTACAAACTATACTACTTACAAAAAAAATTTTAGAACTAAGGTTTGCTGTAAAATATATTAGCAAAAAAAGAAAATTTATAATACTTAGGCAAAAATAAACAAAAATTTACATATTTTTATCATAACTGTTGAAATTGATTTTATTAGTTTATTTAAATATTACAAATTATTTGACATACAGTAAAAAGTTTCACATAAAAGTTAATTTTTTATTATTTTTGTTATGCGTTTTATTTTTTTTTACTAAGAGTAATTCAAACATTCGAGTATTAGAGTGCGAAAAACATTTTTTTTTACAAATATAGTACAAAGATACATAAAATAGATCAATTAAATTTTAATGAAGTAATTTTACAACACTTAGAATAAAAAATTAATTTTTAAAAATTATACCACCAAAAATTATTTTTTAGATTACACAAAAAATACATAAATATAACTGCACTAAAAAGAAACTATAAAATAATTACAGATTTATAATAAAATAGATTTTTTCGATTATTTAGCGTTACTAAAAAAAACTAAAGTGTATATTTAAAATATGATACATATTAGCATTGCTTTATTAGGGTCTGGGAATTTTTTTTCAGTAAATAGATATAACTTGTAGAAGCTACAGCTATTTTTGACATTTTTCTTTCATTATAATATTCTTATAATCTTCCATTAATTAAACAGCTAAATCATTTGTAACTGGTATAAATTTTTCTACTAATAAAGCTGTTTGATAACTTTTATTTGGGTAAATTACTTTTAAAAATTCTATATAAATATAAAAGCGGTTGAACAGTTGATACAAATTATCACTTATAAATGATTCAATATCTTTTTCTAAAAATATGAGCATATTTTGGAAAATCTATTAAATTCTTAAAGTTTGAAACTATATTTGATGATGGTTCTATATTTCTTAAAGCATTTACCATTTTTGTTTTGGTTTCAACTGATACGGTTTCATAAAATATAGAAAACAAAAAAATATTGGTTGACAAATATTATAAATGGCAACAATAATTTTTATCTAACACAAGAGATATGGCTTTATCAATTGTGCTTTAAAGAAATTTAGGCTTTTAATGAAATTTAAGTCTTGCTTAAATATCAGCTTTAATAGCTGAAAGCACATCAAACCAAAACCTTCATTTACAAATTAATTTTAAAAATACTTATATTTCATTAAGCTTATTTAGTTTAATTTTTCAATATTTAAAATATTCCAGCAAGCTAGAGAGAACATAAAGAGTAAAAGTTTTTGGCTTGATATAATTTGTAATCTGGGTTAACAAGAATATTTAATTATTATGACTAATAGAAATTTGAAAAAAATTTTCGTTTATACATTTTTTTGAAAAATTATATTTTTAAATAAAATAGTTTATTTATTAATTATTAATTTTATTCAATTGATGAAATCTTATAACATACCTGTGTATTAAATTGGTAAGCGGTTCTATTAATTTCTTACCAAGACGTGGTTCTAATGGAGTTAATGCACCAAACTATAAAAAATTGCTCATAATTTTAATAACAATATATAAAATTATTAAGCAAAGAATAAGTGTAGCAGAGATGAGAATACTTAGACTGATAAGTGGAGTGACAAAAGAATATAGGATATGGAATGAATATATAAGAGAAAGCATAGGAGTAGTGTCAATTGTTGATAACATGAGGAAAATGGACTTAGATAGTTAGATAATATTATGAGGAGAGAAATTGAAAGCTGTAAGAACAGTTATGAAAATGAATTTTAAAAGAAGAAGATCAAACAAGAGGTGGTTGGATATAATTTGGGTTAATATGAGGACTGCTGATGTGTATATAGATGATGTAGGAGATTCTGTCAAGAAATTTAGGATACGGATGGCCGACCCCAAATAGTTAGGATAAAGGCAAGGGAGAAGAAGAAAGACATAAAATTATTAAGCAACATTACCAATTTAATAATTTTTATCAACATCCAATTATTTGTAGATGAAGTCATGAGTTTAAAGAAAACTGGGGCTAAACTCAAATAATTTTTAGGATTTTTTCTGGCCAATTCACAAACTACATTAACGGCAGCTGATTGTACTCCACAATCCATATCTTCTAATTTATCTTTAAGTCGTGGAAAAGCTGGCCGTAAAGCTTCAGGAAAACGAAGAAAAACTTTATACATCATAAGTACAGCTTTTTTTCTTAAATATGGCTTTGTTGATGTTAACTATATTAACCATATATATATATATATATATAAGCTTATATCAATTATATAAATAGAACAAATTATTCATCTAACCAGTGTCATAATATCATTAGCTAAATCTCTTGCCAAATCTGGACTTATAAAACATGCTAAAGCTGATAATGCAACACCAGCATCATATTGATTTTGACTATTTAAGTCTTTTCGAATCATATTAGTTGTAAGCATTAATAACTAAAATTTCAAAAAAAGATTACACTATTAATTCAATCTACATTAAATGATTTTTTAATGATGCAATAAAATACATCTGTTTCACTATGAAAGCTCTGTGATGATGCAAGATACCCAATTCTTTTATATGTAAATTTTGAGGAACTCATGACTTCAATAATGTTAAATCCAGCCCAGCTAATATCATAACCCAACATTTGTAGCTATAAACATAACATAAATTTCATAATTATTTTAATAAGAGTAATTAAATATTATTTATGTTACATATGTAAGTTTGGCCACAGCAGTAGCTTTAACTGCAATATTTTCCTGTCGTAACTCTTGTTTAATTTCTTCCATACACTGAGCAATGTACTTGGCCTATAATGATAACATAATATATAGAATAATTCATTATTGATAATAATTGTATTATACATAGTTAACTAGCTTATAAAATAAAAAATGACCTCTTTAAATAAATAACTGGTTAATAACAAAATCATTCAAAAATGATTTTGTTATTTATTTAAAGAGATCATTTTTTATTTTATAAGCTAGTTAACTATGTATAATACAATTTAAAAATATAAAGTTGACTCCCTTATTAGGTATAATGTATGATATTAAAAAAAAAAAACAAGTAACTGATAAATCAAGAAATATATGAAACTAAAAAATACAAACAATACATTTTCTTAATCTAATTATTATTTTAAGATAAATCAAGTAGTGTTAAAATATTTATGCTGTATATATAATATACTAAGTACAATACATCCATTATGAACTTAAATTTTATTTGAATGATGCTCACCTCATTTTCTTTGCTATTACGAATACCACGTACAAGATCTGTAAGATTTTTGTCAAACATCCTCTCAATATTACCTCTAACTTTTTTAAGAGCCATCATAAAAAAATATAGATTAATTATAGATTAAATATCTTCATTCAATAAATAATAGTTGTTAACAGTTGTTTTAGTTTTAGAATGGTTTAACAAATTTGGATTATACTCTAGTTTTTGGTAAACAGTTTGTAATTTTGCTTATTGACATTTTTTTGGTAAAGGAATTAATTAAATAAAAATACTTAATTTTATGAATTAAAGTACTAATAATTATTAACTCATAATACGTGGACGAACCGGGATAGATAAATACTGTAACACATCGAGTTAATATCCTTGCCACTAACGTCCCACATCAAGACAGTAGCAACATTCGATAGGGTTATCATTATAGTTTTATACATCAATGTAAAAGTCTATGGTTATCATATTAAATAATACATGATAAAATCACTATCAGTATGAGTAAAATAAATAGATTTACATTATAGAGTAGCCAACTGTTGAATATTTACTCATCACTTGGACACGTTTGATGTTTTTCCCACATTTTCTTTTTTCAAAGGCTGGTGTCGTTATCGTTGACTAACAATAATAAACAATTAAACTTTGTATAATATTTTGATATATAGCTAGTGTTGTCATTAACTAAACACTTAATACTATATATTAATGTTAAAACATTCTTTGTGAATAATGAGTTAAACTTAATTTCAGGTATTATTATTAGTATTCACCACATGTAAATAAAATTAAGTTTAATTACAGCATTAATAATAAGAACAAAGATAAAAGAATTATTTTTATTTATTCAATAATATATTAAATAACCTTATTTATAGTTTAATGACAGTTATGGATGGATTACTAGAAGTTCGTAAAATGGATGCTGCTATCAGGTATGAATTAATTAGTTTGTTGGATATTAATGAAGGATGGAAGCAGCTTATGTCTGTAATTACAGTTGACTGTAGTCCTTACAGTGATTTAAAGTACACAATTGATCATATAAAGTAAGTTATATATTTTTCAACATTGTAATGTATTTTTTAAGATGTCATAATTATAAACTTATAAATTCTTAACTAGTCGTATAGAGATAGCTGGACATACTCAGCGAAGATCTTGTAGTGAAATATTTCTTGAAGAATGGGGCACAAGTGGCAGGAGAAGACCTAATCTTATGACATTAGCAGAATTTTTAGTAAAAGCTAAACTACTGAGGGCTGCTGAATATGTAACTTCCAAGATTTTAAATGGTAAACATACATCATTTAAATAATTTAACTAAACTGTATACTTATTTTTGTACAGGACAATTACCTGATAGGCCTAAAGAAGGCCCATCAGCATCAATAGATGTTTCAATTATTGACCAATTAACTTGTTCATATAACAGTGAAGACTTTAGGTCTACTTTTTATGTTAATCTGTCATGCTCCGATATTAATACTATCAAAAACAATAAAAGGTCTGCACATAAATTTATCAACAATTAAATCATTCAATATCTCAAATAGCTTGAACTCCTATTTATTAAATATTTTCTGTTGTAATATAATAAATTAATCATCTTCAAATTAAAGTTGTTTAAATTCAAACTAATTATATATTAATCATTCTATAATGATACGTATTTATATAACTCAATCATTACATTCTAGTTATCTTTATTTTAAGATTCAGTGATATTGAAGTGCCTTATAAATATCTATATGATAACACAGATGGATTTTCAAATTCATGTTTAATTGGTAATGGTGGATTTGGAAAGGTATATAAAGGAAGTATTAATAATTGTGAAGTAGCTATAAAACGTATGAATAAAGTTTTTGATAAAAAAGATTTTGATCAGTACTTAAAAGAAATAGAAATAGTTATCAAATGTAAGCATGAAAATTTGCTTCCTTTGCTGGCTATATCATGTGATGTAGAGCCATGTGTAATTTATGAATTTATGGAAAATGGGTCATTATTGGATTGCCTTTCATTAAAAGTCTGTAGTTATAATTGGTATTATTGAAAAAAATATTTTAAATATTCAGTTTTTTCTAAGGATGAAGTGTCAATAATTGATTGGATGTTAAGATTGAATGTGGCTTCAGACATAGCTAATGGTTTGGTTTATCTTCATACAAATTTTGAAAACCCTATTATCCATAGAGATATTAAGACAGCTAACATTCTTCTTAATAGTAAATTTATTGCCAAAGTAATGTAAGATCTTAATTTTATTACAATATTTGTTTTTATAACATTAATTTTTCCTCAGATTGGTGATTTTGGATTAACACGTGTTGGAGATCATACCATGACATCTGTAGTTTTTGGCACATCTGCATATATGTCACCAGAAGCTTTTAGAGGTGATATTTCAGTGAAAATGGATGTTTTTAGCTTTGGAATAGTATTATTAGAATTGTTAACAGGACTACCTCCTTATGATAAATCTCGAATAGGATGTGATTTAGTAATAATCAATGTTTATATTTATTAGAAAATAGTTTTGGTGAAAAAAATAATTATTTATATAACTTCTGCTATTTTTATGTTTAGTTAACTCATATTTATGAAATTGAACGTCCTATTAATGAGTTGTTAGACAAACGAGCTGGATGTTGGAACTTAAATATAGGAATCAAAATGTATGAATTAGCCATTCTTTGTACAACTAACAAATCACAAAGACCATTCATGCATGGTCAAGAAGGAGTACTTGAATTACTGAAAAATATTCATTCAACTTGTGATCATTTAAAAATTAATAATTATTAAAATTGAATACTTAAAAAATTATAAAATAGAGTATGTAATAAAATAAATTATATTTGACACTCAACTTGTAAAAATTATTGATATTAGCTCAGTCTTAAACATGATAACAATTTATTAGCTAATTTTAAAAAAGTTTTTAGTTTGAGCCATATGAAATGATTTAAAATAAAAAATTTAACTAAATATTACAAATTATTTCTTATCAAACCCATTATTTAAATTTTTAAGATTAATTTGACACAGTATTGATACAATAATTAAACTAATAATATGTTCATCCCCAGATATTAAACCTAATTTATTAAAACGTTAACAAATAAGTTTTAAAAAATATTATTAGTACTTTGCTTTTAACAACTTCATTAATTTTTCCAATTTCATAGCTTTCATTAGACTGCCTGATATTTTTAATTTGCCAGACATATAAGCATCAGCTGCTTTAAGCTTACCTAAAATAGTTTTATTAAAATATTATTAGTTATCAAACACTAACATAAAATAAAATATACTTACCATCAAATAATTCTTCAAGTTTATCGGCTTCCATTGTTAATGTGGCATCTGGTTTAGTAACGGGTTTTCCTTTTCCTGCAGATCCATCACCAGTCAAATCAACAAAGTATGTTCTATCTTCATCGCCTTAAAAAAATATAATCTAAAATTATAACCAAAAAAATCTAACAATAAATTTTTATTAGTTCATCACTTTTACAGCCTATTCGTTTTATTTAATATAAATTTATAACAAATAAACTATTGTCTATAGTTTAAAATCAATTTACAATTTAAATAATGGTTATTTTCAAAAATATCATAAAAAACTTATGTAGCACAAAAGAAATAAAAATACTATATTGAATTGTTCATCAAGTTAAATAAAATGAATAAAGAATAATGTTAATAAAATGAATCTATAACAATTGTTAATTAAACATTAATAATTATTAGTTAAAAATATTCAACTACAATAAATCCATAAAATTTTTAAATAATTAATATTTAATTAGCTATTAAAAAAAATAAAAACCTTTAACAACAAATAAGAAACACGCATTTGTTCCTTTTGATACTTCAGGAGTAAGATGAGTATTGATTTTTATGAATATTTTTTCAATAGTATCTTCACCTCCATTAGTTTTTTCATCTTTAGAAGAAACTTTGCTACCCTCAGTAAAACCATCATGATGGGAAACACCATCTAAAAAGAAGTCCAACATGAGTTCTCCACTATAATCTAGAAAAAACAAAATTTTCAATTTAATAACTTTATTTCAAAAGCATGATATAAACTATCATATTATTATATCCTATATCATATTAACTGACAAATATAACATTTATAAATTTTATTTATAAAAATATTAAATATATTTTCAGTCTTACTTTAATGCTCAGATATTTATATTTATCTTCAAAATAATTTTTATTTGTAATGGAAAACAAAATAATTTCATAAATAAAGCATTAAATTTAATGAATTGACAAATTCTGTCCAACATAGTACTAGTCACGTGGTTGATACTATCACATTTTGTATTCATATATTTTATTCACCTAACTAGTGTAAAACCAATTACCTAACTACTAAATAATAAAACGTGATTTGGAAATGAGACCTAAGTGCCTGTCAACAGTCATCCAAAGTCCCCAAACAGAATAGCTGACTAGACTATACCAACCTTGGACTTTTGTCCCATACCTTATTAAACCTTTTTTTTAAGAATCGTATACAAATCACTTAACAATATAAAAACACAATGAAACCCTTTGTCTGATTATAATATTTAAATTAAAAATGTATAAATATTTATTTACATAGATGTAAATAAATTATATTTTACCTAAACAGAGTTTATTGAAAAATTTTCTATGAGGGGTACTACAAAAAAATTCTTTATTCAGTAACCTAATTGAGTTTTATGATCTGATGGATGTTTTTTGCTCAAATAATAATAAACACATTCAAATAGAGGTACCTTAGTACCCACGATATACTGTCTTAGATATCAAATATAAAAATGTATAATTCATCAAACAAAAAAATATATAATTACTAAATTTCAATACTCACTTGGATCACTCTTATATTGATCCATATCAGTTATTCCTTCTTCTCGTAGAACATCATCATCCACTAAAAATTGTCCAGTACACTTTTCTACCGATCTACATAAAATAGCATAAGCTGCATCTGCAACTATTTCTGGTTTACGAGAAACCTTTTTAGATAAGTCTGGCCCAGACAACATTTCAAGAGCTGCAGAATAAATACCTAAAGAATAAAAGGTTGTTAAAAAATAAATTCTCAGACTAATTCCATATAAATAAAAACATTTTTTTATTGATAAACAGTTAATTATTATTTATATGAAACAAAAAACATTTATACTTCATATTTAATATGCATGTTTCATATTTATCATATTTTGTATAATAATAATAAAAAATTTAGTGTTGAAACATTTCTAATAAGATCAAAATCAGATTCATATTAAATTCTGACTTTTTTATAATTTTTAAATCACCAGTTCTTGGCCACAATGCATTCACAGCTATATTGTATTCTTTGAGTTCATGTGACATTCCAAGAACACACATTGACATTCCATATTTTGCCATTGTATAAGCAACATGATTTTTAAACCAAATTGGATTCAAATTCAAAGGTGGACTAAGATTTAAAATATGTGCATGCTTGCTTTTTTTTAAATAAGGTATACACATTTTTGACCTAATAAAAAAAAAAAAATTTCAAATAAAACCAATAACATTGATTTTATTTAAAATTTTTAATTAATCTACACTAAAAATGTTCCTCTTGTATTTATGTTATGCATCAAATCATATTTTTTCATATCAGTTTCACAAGTTCCTGTTAATGATATAGCACTGGCATTATTTACAACAATATCTATTCCACCAAATTTGGTTACTGCTTTGTTAACAGCATCTACAACTTGTCCTTCATCTCTAACATCTACAACACAAGGTAAACATCTTCCTCCAGCTTCTTCAACTAAACAATAAAAATCACATTTATATAATTAACAAAAGTTAGCACTACACTTTTTAATTAAAATGTATGGTTCTAGTCATCAAAAATTATTTCACTAAACTTTTAAATAGTTTAAAAATCTGAACTAATATTCTTAATTATGAAATAGCCTTAAATCCCAAAATCAATAGATTATTGGTCACTGCAACCCATTTAGAAAACAAATGAAAATAGCAAATTTCTGACTTCATTTTGACATTTATTTTCAGGTCTAACACATCTTAAAATAATTAAATTATAATTTTATTTTTATTTATAAAAACATTATTATTAAATTGTATAAAAATATTTGTCATAAGATTATGATAATAGTAATAATTTAATGAAAAATTAAAAAGAAAAAATTAATTTTATAGGTTTATTAAGATATTAAATAAATTATCACAGATTTGAAAATAATAATTACTGACATTTTAGTATCATTGAATTTCATTTTCAAGAAAAATTATAATTTTATATAGGTTATTTTGACACATGTTAATTTATTTCCCTCTAAAATACTAAAATAATAAAGAAACATAATCTTAATTAACTAAGTATTAGGGTCATTTTATAATAATTTATAATATTAAGTTGCACTGTACAACAAAATGAATCATAATGATAAAAAAACATTGTATATTGTCTTACATATTAATTATTATTAAAAGTGCAATAATAAATCTTAATCAAATCAAAAAATTATTTATTTGTTATGCACCAAATTCTTATAACCTATTATTCAACAAAATTTCCTATTTCCATTTAAAATTTATATACTCATTTTACACTTAAAAGAAACTAAATCATTCATTTTTAGACTTTTTAAATCTACGCATATTTATCTTTTACCTTTAAAGCAAAGCTTACAAGGTATTAGTTTTATTATGAAAAAATATGTCTGTTGCTACTTTTTCTCATCTCTTACTAGATTCATACTTTTTAACATTATAACAAATTTTTAACAATATAAAATTAAAACTATATTAAAAATATTATTAATTTAAATAACTAAAAATATTAAACTCAAAAGCCACAAAAAAATTATTGAAAACTTGCGGATACGTATTTCAGAAACAATATTACCATTTTCAACGCTAAACACAAGTGATCAATTCTTATTATATTTAAACAATATGTTAAAAGATTAAAAACAGTATTTAATTAAAGATCATTACCTTAAAACATTAAAAAAGAATTTCTTTGTTCTCAATAAATAAGGAAAATCGCCAAGAAAATTAGTTTTTAAAATCTACATTGTTCAAATAATTTTTAGTTAAAAATATCATATCTTTTTTATAATTGATGAATCATAACAATTTTTTTTAATAAATACATTAGGTATTTCTCTTTTATTTGGTATTAATGTTTGGAATATCTAATTCTTTACATGCTTACAGGGATTATTCAAAATAGTAACTTTTCCATGAAAATTTAACCTTTTAACTTAACTTTTGAAAATGTTCCAGAAATACTGTGAACTTTAAAAATATATCAAATTAAAACTTATAATTCATACAAGTTAAAAAAAATTTGTCACAAAACATTATCATCTTTGCGAGAATGGCCTCTGTAGTTTAACAAAAATATGTTGGTGTAAAAAGTCAGTTTTTCATATGGTTATAATTTCTTTTCAATTATTTACATCTATATTTTTGGTCTTTTTTTTGTTAAATAAATATTTTTAAAACCTGCTATTATTATTATATTAGTATTATAACTATATTTTAATATGAAATTATTGTATATATTTAATCAGATTTTTTTTTTGAAGGAGGCTATGATAGAAATGGAGCAATGATTCTTCTGGTTTGCTCATATTGCAACTATGATCCTATTATTTCAAGATATTACATATTTAGTGAAATAATTAATATCATTGATATGAGAGTAATATATTAAAATTATAATATATTGAAAACATAATACAGAAATATAATTAGGGCCAACAGATTTTGATGCAAACAATATATTAATGGTAAAAATACATTTTTATTTAAAACACCTAGAAACAACAAAAAAAAATTGTAGAAACACTAAAATTTAATGCATTGCTAAAAACCATTAAATAATATTACCTATTAGATAATCAAATAGTTTTAAACTATTTTTATATCCAAGAAACTTAATTTAAATAAAATGTATGTCACCTTCTTTAGCTGTAGTGTAAATAGTTCCAGGAAGTTTAGGATGAGGTTCTGCTGTTTTGGCAGCTATGACTATGTTAGCACCATCTCTTGCTGCTTTAATGGCTATGGCTTTACCAATACCACGACTTCCTCCAGTAATAAATACAGTAAGACCAGATAATTTTCTATTAAAAATAACCAGTATTTTTAGTACATAATTATTGTCAACACAATCCTATAAAAGCATACCCTGTATTTAACATGATAATTACAATAAAAAAAAAACTGTATAAACTATTTGAAAATAAAATTATATTTAAAAAAATACATATAATAAATAATAAATAAAAGCAAAAATTATCTAATTCTAGACTATTATTAATAGCATGAGTAACTAGGACAAGTCACTGAGTTAGTTACTGACTATCCTTATACAACTGACAAACGCAGCGCACCACACAGGAAAATTACGAATTATTAAGTGATTAGATATGTTTGATGGTGAATGACCCAATTCAGATATAAATTATTATACTAAATATGTGCAGTTATTATTCACTATTAATAAAAAAAAATCAAGAAAACATATATTATATATATTTATTCAATAAATAATATAGAATATATTGAAACTGATATTTAAATCATTTATTCCGTTACCAAATGTTTACATGTAATATATTTACATGCTGAATGCGATATAAGATAATACAAAATTTATTTTGTGATAATAACACATTATTTATACATTATTCATACATTAATAAATTATCATTTATTAATAAAAATTTTATTATAAAATATTTCATTTATTTTGCTGTGTTAATATTTTTTATTTTGTATGACTAATAATATTTTTAAAAATACCTACGAGTAGGCTTTAATCATTTTTTTATATATTTTAATTTAAATTAGTTTATTATTTACAATGGAACAGACTATGTTGGAAGAAGTATCAAAATTGTAAGTTAAAAATCTTCAATGCGCATCATAAAAATTTTTAGAAGGCCTTACAGCATCAATGTTTTTTTCTAAATAGTGTATACTTAAAATCAGTATATATTTAGTAGTGCTAGTACTTTCCTAAATTTATATATTGTAAATTATAATATTTTTATTAAATTATTTTATAGTAATTGTGGAAAAATTAAGCAAAAACAGCTCTCCCGAGTTTTATTTAGAAAATAATTTTTATAGTAATTTTTAAATATGATTACTACTGTTATAAATAATAGTTTCCTCAATTCTAATATGACCTATGTAAGCATAACACAATATACAAACCATTTTTAAGAGAATCCTATATTCTATGTAGGAAAATCAGTTCAAACCATGTATTTATATTACGTTTTAAAATTTTCAAAATTTTATTTTATTTATAATAATTAGGGCTAGAAATTATATATATTTTGTTAAGTTATTCTAGACATTAAGTAACCAGACAGTACAAGTTTTTATTAATTGACTTGAAAACTTAGTAAGGTTTTGTTGCTGATTTTATAATTTTGGTTGGGTTTATCTTCTCCAAAAGGAAAAATATTTTTGTGTTACTATATAATCCTATGGCAAAATCGCACACACTTAGGACCCTCCAATTTATAAATGCATACCATTTTTAGTGATAATGATAATTAATTGACACTAACCTGATTAGCAAGTTACTAATTGTAGACCAACAGGTTATATTATAATATTTTGAAAATTAAAAGGGTTTAAATAAAAAATTATTTATAGATAATATTTTTCATAGATTCATTTAAAAATCATGTAGCATTATTTACAGACAGTCTGAACCAAATGTGACAGGGGTTTTAATTTCTGACAACAAAGGGCTGTGTATTTTTCGTAAGTTATTGTATAGTAATATTTTTAATAATAATTGTAGCATTGCTATAGCTTAAGATGATATATCCAAGAAATTTCTAGAATTTAGAATTAGAATTCTAATTTTGGGTACATATAACCTAACAGTAATATACAGTGATCCAAATATATTTGGAGGTATGGTTAATCCAATAATATAGATTTTTTTTAAATTTTTAAATACATTGTTAATTGTAACTTCAAATGCTAATTTCAAAAATTTAATTAAAATTTTTTTTCAAAAATGAAGTTTATTAATTCACTTTTTATCATCACTAGCTTACAACTCTGTAAAAAATTTGTTTATATATATATTTTTTTTGAAAAATACTATAGATTCAGGTGAAGGAAACTCAGATGCCAGTGGTCATATTACCTACATTACTAATCAAATATCAAAAATAGATGATACAGAACCATATCCAACTATACTATTAAAATCTGAAAATAGGTATATAATGTGTTTTTTACTGCTATACATTTTATTTATTATAATATTTATTTATTTTTTATTCCTATATATGAGATTTTATTCTAACACAAATTATTAAATTTGAAAAAATATAAAGGGTTAAGCCATAATTACCCCTTTTCTCTTTTAAGAATTTTTAAACAGACTGCAGAAAAACTAAGAAAGTCTAGGTGGATTGCTAGGAATATATAATTTGTAAAAAAAATAACTATTTACAAACAATGATCATGAAAGCTGTAGTTTTGAACTTATATTCTAAATGAAGTGAAAAAAATTTATTTTTTTCATTTCAGAGTAATTAAATGAAATGTATTATTTAGTTTGAAAAAAATTGATTATTAATAATTTTATTCATTTATACTTAGTAATTTACCAAAAGGAATCTAATAGGGCTGTACTCCCCCATGTATAACATACATTCAAACTATCTGTATATACTTGACTAATAGTTACGATTTCATTTACTGAGTGAGACATCAGTTCGGTAATTGGAGTCACCGCCATCCCTCTCTCCAAAGTCAGACTAACCACCCGTCTCAGAGTATCAATGGTTCAGTAAACCTTTCCTTTTGGAGAGTTTGCTATTGCCCTTAATGGGATTAAAAAAGAACTAACAGTAATCAAATTCATATTAATTAATAATTAATATTTTACATTAGTTAAGTAAACTATTTCATGTGTTAATATTTTATTAAAATTATTTTTTTTTCAGATCTTGTATAATTAAGGGCTGTGAAAATTCTAGTTTATCTATAATTTATAAAAATAAATAAATTTGTAATTTAATATAAATCTAATTTTATAATTTTAAATGAATTTTTCACCATGTTTAATAGTATATTTTATCTTTCTTATAATAGACTTAATTTGATTTTCTTATAAATGTTTGTAATTTAAAAAATTTGAAAACAAAGAGCAATATTCATTAAACATTATTAAATTTATTATTTTATTTCTTAGAATTTAATGTGTATTACCTAACAAAAATATTTAAAGAGCTGTCTTTAATTATATTAGTGTTTTATTTATAATTCCATAAATCACCTATAACCAAACAATAATTATGTCAATTAATCATAAATTTTTATTGGTTATAAAACTTGGCCACTGACATTATTTCCATCAAGCATTTTGTGTTCTTTCCAATAATAGATCAGTGAGACATTGAACTCTACTCCCATAGTAAGTCCATCTCTCCCTTCTTTATAATATCTACAGTCAAATTGTATACATCAAGTGTCATTTCACTCAATAAATAAATGCCAATATAAATAGTGCACATTTTAATAGTCTATTTAATGTGACTTTAATTTTTTCTAATTTAGGCAATCTTTGGGTTGCTTTTAACTCATCTAAAAAAATTAATGAACCAAAGTAAGATTTTAGGTTTAGATATAACATTAATATTAGCTTCATAAAACACAGTCTAAATAAGCTATCAAATTAAACTAAGCTTATATTTTATTTCTCATGAAATTATTTGTCTATTAAATTTAATAATAGCTGTATAAATTGTGAATAATATTTTATTAAGATAACTGGTTTTCATTTTTTTTTTTAATAAAAAATAAAATAACATTTCTTAATTATAAAATGCCAACATTTTATTGATTATGTTAATTTTTTTGAACTAAACAATGGTTGTACAGCTCGTAAGAAATTATCCCTGAACTGATCATTAGAAAATCGATTAACAGATCCTCTTGCAGCTTTTTGTAATGATAATTTTTGTTCATCTGTCAAAAGTATAGCTTTATGAATAGCATGTGCATACTCCACTTCATTAGTTGCCAAAAATCCATTTTGTCCTGCACCCTCCTCTATAATAATGTCCATTAAAGGCCCGCCTGATCGATGAGCAACCATTATTAAACCAGCAGCCATACATTCTACAATACCAATACCAAAATGTTCATTCCACATAGAGTGTAATCCTATAAAACCTATTTATAATAATAAAACGAAAAGAATTAATTAAAAAAATATTAAATTAATGAAAGATCTTAGCAACCCTCTTTAAGCAAGTTAAGAAACCCATAAAGAAATATAAACGTTGTATAAAAATAGGTTTTATATTACTAATATTTCAGGGATAATAATAAACCGTGTCTGACACAACTCTTTTTCTTTTTCCTTTTTTTTTTAAATAAATGTTTAATATAAAATATTATTTTTTATTATATTTCATAGGAAATACCGTAGAAAAATCAAATTTTTTTTTATTAAAATCCAAGAACTGAAAAATACCCTTTGAAGGATTTAATTTTGATCAAATTTTCAACGTTTTTGCGGTACTTGCTAACCAAACTTTGCTTTACTTATTTTTATAAATACAGTATAACAATTTTAGGGGAGTGCATAATTCAAATTTCAAAAATTCATATTCTAAGGACCACCTCTTACTATACATATCATGTAAAATGCATATGTATAGTATTACCTATAGTTTAATATATTTTAGTCATGTATGACAATGTTATATAATATGATATAATATATATTTATAAATAACAAAATTATTGATAATTTTTATCCCAACTACTTGTGGTTGGCCATCTTTATTAAACTCCTACTTGACACTATATCGCACAACATCTATGCACATATAAGCTTACATCATATCGCATTTAATAACGTAATAAAAAAAATATATTAATGTACCTTTATGGGACTTCTTTTTTCACTTAAAAACCTCTATCGGTACTCTATAATACACTCTCTCCAAATCTATAAATACCACACACAGTTTTTTCTTCTTTTCCCATATACTTTTCTATTAGCTGTCTCAGACAAGAAATTAGCTCCATCATTGACTTTTCAGACAAAAAACTAAACTGGTTCTATGTTATTGGTGTTTTTCCTCTTATTCTTTTGTTTATTACTTTTTCCCAAATCTTCATACTAAAACTTTTAAGTTTTATGCGTCTGACACATCTTCAAAAATATAGTTTTTTCTTTTGAAATGTTTTATAGTTTTTCATGATTTATAATTCAAAAAGTAAATTTCTATATTGCTTATTATTAATTTATTTAATCTTAAAATAATGGTTCATATAAGTTGTAAATTTTGGATCAAAAAAGGTTGCAATAGCTAGCTTAATGATAAATATTGAGAATTACCTTCTGATAATTCTTGTTTTAATTCTTCATAGCTTACATTGACTTTAAACTTAACATTATTTTCTAATGACAAGTGTTTACATAAATCCATCATGTCAACAACTCTCATTTTATCTTCTTGATTTCTAGTAGATCCGATGAATACTAATTCTATGTTTTCCCAGAGATGTTCTGTCACCAATTGTCTAAGATGATACATAGCTTTAAGTTGTAAAGGATGATCTTTTTCTGGTCTAAATTGAGCTAAGCTTATAATTTTAATAGATTTTTTATTACTTCTTTCCAAAGGTATACATTGTAGATCAGAAGTATCACAAGGTGGATATACCTTATGAGTACTTAGTGATCGTTTCCATAGTGATTTAATATGGTCTTCAGTCCAGGAACTATTTACAATTATAGAATCTGAAAACCACCCAACCATACTATATAATTTTGCAAATATTTGATAGTAAAAAAGTTTAATATAAGATATTCTTTTGCGTTTTCCTCTTTGTTGCACAACTTTATTCATCATATCAGAACTTATGGTAGGATAATGAACATAACAGCCAACTTTACACTTCGCAATAATATAAAATAATGGAAAAGTAAATGCATAACCCATAGTATCTATATAAACATCAGGTTGAAACAATTTAAGTGCTTCAATACCTAAAATAATGGAACCAATACTTTGACCTAATAAAGTAAAATAAGGATAATTCTCAGCTTCAACCCATTTTCTTTTATGTAGATATATAAATTCTAAATTTGAGGGCAAAATTATGTTGAATCTTAATTTTGCTTGTTTGACAATTTCTATCGGAGATGCATCTAGATCACCTGTGTAAATTATAATCTTTACTTTTGGGTAGGCAGCACTAACAGCGCTGACAGCACACCATAAGACTCGTTCGCCACCGCCACCAGAGTTACAGTATGGATGGAAAAAAGCAACACTAAATTGTGATGGAAACTTATTTTTTTTAGATGAATAATGGGTTCTTAACACTACAATACACAAACACAGTACGATGGTTAAAATAAATATGGAAAGGACAAAGTACAAAAACAATTGTAAAAACATATTTTGAAAAGATTAATTTTCATTTTATTCAATATTCGAATTTATGATCTCATTGCGAGTAATGTTTAGATTTTTATCAATTAAAAACAATATTTGTTGTTATGATAACACAGAAAAGTTTACCTATATCTATGGTTGGCTAGATCTAGCGAAGAGAATAATCGATTATATTAATATCAATTTGTCTTTATCGATTCTACATTTTAAACTCTTATTATCATAGTTTTAATTAGGAAAGGCAGAGAGATAAATTGGATATTGACCCTAGGCGCCACATTTTTTAGGATTTTAAAACGGCAACATTGTTGTATAGTAATATTACTTACGTTAACTATAAAATGGTATATACTTTTCATACTTATGTTTATGATTTCTATATTATGTATGGTACACTTAACTGTTTCCTTATAAAGACTGGTAATTTAATATTTAGTTCATCAATAACTATTACCTACATTTAAATAATTTAAATATCAATTTTTAAAATAGTTGTATTGTATTTAAATAGTTTATGAAGTTATATTTGATTATTTGTGTTGTTTTTAGCTGTTCTACTTTTTATATAAATATTTTATTAAATATTCAGTTGTTCTAAAATCATTAAAATGGAATTAATTAAATAATAATTATTTTATTTAATTATTTCACAATAATATTCAATAAAGCAATATAATTACAAAATTAAAACACAGTAATTTGTATAAATTTTATTTATTATTATTTTGTTTATTTCACGACGGTGTTGAATAATGAGAACCGAAATCTTTGAATAAAATGTTTTGTGTGATTGACACTACGGTTGAATAATTCGAATAAATCGAACAATTCGACAATCTAGTCAACAAAAACGAATGCTTTTTGAACACAGCATTTGTATGATTATTAGATTTTCGACATATTTTCTCATTATTTCATTATAATAGCTAATATTATTATTATATTTTCAAAATATGTTGTCCTTATTTTTATGGAAATATATTTAATGTTTTGTGATAATAATCCAATTTATAATAATGATATTATGTATATATATAACAAAATTGTATATACTATTAAATAAAATAATTTTTTAGGAAGGGGAATATTAATTTTGTTATCATAAGCGTAGGATGGTCAAATTTTTTTTAGTGGGAAAGGGGACTAAATTTAATATCCCCCCTCCAAACACAATGCATTAAAATAAAATGGGGCTAAGTTACCCTATCCACTCCTATTTTTTTTATACAAAACTTAAAGAAAATTAATTTTAAAGAACTTCTACGTGAAATGTTTTTTTTTTAATTAATTAGTTTATCGAATAGATTAAAATTGTCAATACATATACATTTTACCAGTAAACAAATTTTGTAGAACTTGTAAATTTTATTTGACTTAAAATTTGAATTTTGCCTTTTTTTTAAATAAATATTCAATATAAAATATTATTTTTTATTATATTTCATAGGAAATACCGTAGAAAAATCAAATTTTTTTTTATTAAAATCCAAGAACTGAAAAATACCCTTTGAAGGATTTAATTTTGATCAAATTTTCAACGTTTTTGCGGTACTTGCTAACCAAACTTTGCTTTTTGGGACTTCTTTTTTCACTTAAAAACCTCTCTCGGTACTCTATAATACACTCTCCAAATCTATAAATACCACACACAGCTTTTTCTTCTTTTCCCATATACTTTTCTATTAGCTGTCTCAGACAAGAAATTAGCTCCATCATTGACTTTTCAGACAAAAAACTAAACTGGTTCTATGTTACTGATGTTTCTCCTCTTATTCTTTTGTCTATTACTTGCTTTACGCTCTCTCTCTTCTACATAAAATAATTAATCTGTGATCTATTACTCCCACTCTTATATGTTATATAATGTTCTTACTTCTTTCAAAAATAAGTATTAACCACAACAAGATTATGTAATACTGCGAAAACCAGAATTGCATTTCCAGCCTTATTCTTCCTACAAGAACTATACCCATTATTACTCATTACTCATTCGTACCCCTCCTCTCATTACCTACATATCCATTCATATTTCCACCTATCACCGTGGACCTACCATGGGCATGTCACAATACATGTATGTGTGCGTTATGACCATTACTTATATAAGTTGGTCGGGGGGTCGAAGGAATGACTGATGCCCGATGACATTTAACAACATTCTTGAATATAGTAGTGACCCTGACTTCGCAACGGCGATGTAGGCGAACATCAATGGCGATGGTGGTGACGATTGCGGTGACTGTAATAGACCAAGCTCAGCACAAACGATTATGACCGTTGAACAAAGACTACGGCGATGTCGGACGTTGGCGATACAAATAAATGACAGCAACAGTAGTGAACGGTAGCCGGCAGTGATAATGGACAATGGTAGGCTTCAGTGGCAATTGTTATAGGTCGATGGCTTGAGTACATAAGTTTTATATTTATATATAGAATATACAGCGTTAATTATAATTCTTTATTTTCATATTTTTCCTGTATTACGTCGGTGTCGACCAAACAGAGAACACAATGTTTTTTTTTTTGTTATTACTTATTTAAGATTTCTTCAATAATACGTCAAAAGATCATTTATCGTATCTAGTTGAAGACTTTACTCTTAAAAATTAAAAAAAATTCTCTCGTTCCACGTAAATGAGGAATATTCTCCCAAAAAATTACTACAATAAAATAGGCATTTTAAAAATTATTAGATATATATATTTTTTTGAAATCTAACCCTTTACCTGACCACATAAAAGGTTCATAATTGCAATTTTCGCATAAAAAATTTAAATGTTCAAATTAACTTTTGAAAATGTTTTGAAAATACTTTGAGCTTTTAACATATCTTAAATTAAAGCTTATATTATATACTATAAGTTAAAAATAATATTTATCCCGATGACCTATGTGCAAATGACTACCGCAGTTAAAAAAACATACTATTTTTGTGTTAAACTTTTCGATTTTATATTTTAAATTACTATAACTTTTTGTAAAATATAAATGCATTTGTATTAAAATATATTAATATTTTATTATAATTTTTTTTTTATAAATACTTAATATAATACCCTTTTATTAGACATTCTTCAATTATGAATCAGACAATTTCCGCTTATACAAGTAAAGTTTCAAACACTTTTGAATATGCTCCGGAAATATCCCAAGCTTCAAATATACGTTAAATTATATCTTATGAAATATAGTAAAAAAAAATTGTTTTGACATCTTTTATTTGTAAACCCCGAAGTTAAAAAATATTAGCTCAGTGGGATCGCGTCACAGTGTGGACGTGGTATAGTTAAAACCAGTGGCGTATTTTGGGGGGGTGTCCTCCATGTCTGGACACCCCCCGACTTAAAAAAAATGTCTAATATATTGGTATTAACTTTTTTTATAATATACTATATTTATTTACTATAAAATAAATGGTATTTTAAATAAATAACAAAATTGAAGATAATTTGATAGGATTCGACGACACGTATTTATCTACATTTTATCAGAGATTTCTAGAAATTATTTGGATTTCATTGGGTCATTTAGATAACAAAAATACCCGTAGCAAAAATATAATAACAACGGAAATATTCTGAACTTGGAGTTCATTTTTAAATTTATTTTATAGTTTATCAGTTTAGAGAATTATAAACAAATAAGTTTAGTTACCCCTATTCAATATACCGCATTCATAAAAAATACAGAAAAGAATTTTTTATAATTAAAATAGTATTTAAAAAATAAACAAAAGTTATGAAATTCTTTATGAATCGTCATTTAGTAAAATTAAAATTAAGTTGTTAAGATAGTAGATACGCTTGTTAATTTAAAAATTTATAATTGGCTGACTTTTTAACTTAATTGTATCCATAACTGTATATTATAATATTTGTATATTCACATAACAAGAACATTAAATTATTTCAGTTAAGATAAATTTATATTAAATTTGAATTTCTTAAATGAAATGTTACAAAGAAAAATAAGATTAAAATAAAATAACAAAACAACAATTAAACATAGAAAAAGTAAAAAAATGTTTGGTGGTATACAAATAAAAATTTCAATTTATAGTGAATATTAAGAAAATTGATATAAAATACAAAAATAAAATTTCATTCATAAAAATATTAATTGAATAGCTCGCCAGCAATAATTTCATTTTTGTGTCTTAATCTTATAAAAGGCATAAAATTTGCATTTATTGGTGTTGTATCTCCTCGAGACATTTTTTCTGCCAGCTCAACAGTAAATGGCCCACAATCATGTCCATTGGTTTGGCGAGATGTCTCGCCTATTTGTAATGTCCATGTAGAAGCTTTTCCTTTTTTGTCCATCTCCCATTCAATTAAGAAATTTTTTAATACCATTGGATAAGGACCCTTATACGACTTAAGACTATCATATGATGTCACAGTCTTTTCAGGTATATTAACCACTGTCAATATCCAATGACTCCCATATACATTCATGGGCACAAAAAGTAATTTTATTGTGTGAATATCTTTTTTTATCCATCTTCTTACAGCTGGATAACCTCCTCGAAGATACGCTACAATAAAATCAGTGACAACTGCATAAACTTCACCTTCTGACCGTTTTACTATCATTTTAATGTACTCATTAATTGTGTCTGAAGTATACCATGATGTGGGCGATTTAAATGAAGGTGCATTATACTGATCAAGAGATTTTGTGTTCTGATCTTGCATTACTTCTGCAAGTGTAACCATATTTAAACATTTTTCATAAAATTAATAAAAAACTTTGTTGAACAGTTTACTATTATTTAGGTTTATTTAAGGTTTTGGAATATGAAATTAAACACGTATAATTACTTTTGTTTAAAACGTCCATGGACCCCCTTAATGACACGCCTCTGCAGAAGTTATATTAATTTAACTCGTATTATTATAATTAATTATGTTTAATAAATAATCTTTTTTTATTTAATTTTACATAAAATAAATAGATTAAATAACTAATTACCTTTTTCTTTCTCTGGTACTTTTATTACTTCAATAGTGGACAGAGCAAGTAAATTTACGTCATTCGGCGTATTTAAGGTCAAAGGATTAGAACTAACTTTTGGCTCTAAAATAATTTATGTTTAAAAATATTACATATTTGTTTCAAAAATCAAAACTTCATATTTTTTAAAAATGAATTATATTTTAAAAGTTGTATACTTTTTATGACTTTTTCATCTTCTTCGGATGAATTTCTTTTTAAATTTGGTCGAGCAGTAGTATTAGAAGATATCTCAAAAAGTTGTTTTTTTATTTCGGATTTTTTGCGTTCCAAATTTTTCTTATGAAAACTCTTAACGGATCATAAAAATATATTTAATTATATGATAAATTTATTTAAGAAATCTGCTTTAAGTCCAAAAAATGGTTTAGGGTATACCCTAAAATCTTTTTATTGAAATAAAGCATAATAAAATATACCTTTTCTAACAAATCAGCTGATATTAATAGCGGATTGTCTTTTGAAATTGCTATATTTTTTTTTTCTGTTGAATTTAAAATTTCATTTTTATATTTTTCAGATTTTTCATTCTGAAAAAGTGTTCCGAATTCTCTTTGCTGCATCATATTCTAGGTAACCAAAGAGATATTTAAATAAACAAATAAACTATACTTAATATTATATTATTATCTTCGATAAAAATTGAATTTCCCATAAAAATCTAATAGAAAAAATAGCAGAATAATATTAAACATTATGTTACCGCATTTATATTAAGGGGGTTGATAGTTTATTTTATATTTTTGAATCAGACAAACCCCAATAACATAGCTAAATCGAATAAATATATTAATATAATTATAGTTACCAATTTTTCTGGAATAATTTTATCATTTTTATTCGTTTTTCGATACGTGCGTTTTTTTGGAATAATGGAATTTTTTATAGGATAAATATTTTTATTAATAATTGCTGCAAATTGAATATAATTTTAATAATTATTAATTAAATAATCAATTTCGAAAAAGGTTTTTAATATTAAAATAGTTAAATTAAAGTAAAGCGATTGAATTATTGTTATATATGAATAAGAGAACTTATTATTAATTTTTCTTATATTTTATATTAAAAAACTTTTTCTCTATTCGAAATAGTTAGTTTAATTATTAATCTTAATAGTGTTTACAGATAATTCTTCCATCTTTAGTTGACTTTTTTGATATTTGTCCTTTATTTGTATTATTTAAAACACAATTGGAATGCATGAAACGACGATTCCATATTTCTTCAACTCTGCGTATGACCTTATGTAAGTTTGATTCATTTGTTTGACCAAAAATATTTTTTTCACTTGCCATATCAATAACTAATTAAATAAATCTTAATAATTACACAAGACGATAGTTTATTTTTCACGGGAAAAAACGAAGTGAACTGAAATGTCGATAAAATCAACATTTACATCTAATTGTCAAGGAAACTTAATTGTAAAAATTCATTAAAAAAATGTATAAGCCAATTATAAATAAATTTAGTATAAACAATACTTATTTATTTTAATTGTATTATTGGTCAAAGAATACAATATTTTAAGAATAATACAGAGAATTATCAAAAAAAAAAATATATATATATTTTAAAGATATTTTGAAGAAAAACCTTTTGTATTTGTTTGTTTATTTATTACATTAGTTTACAAATGATAGAGATTTTTTTATGAAAGTTCAAGTGGAATAAATTTGATATCGGTTAACAGAATATTTATGCATATAAAATTTAATCTGTATGAAATAAAATATCAACGTTTGGATTTATTCTCTTGCAACTATTAAAAATTTTGCCCATGTGAAATTGCTATTTCCATTTAGTTATTAACAAAAAACATCATGCCATGCGATTATAATCAACATAAAAATTTATTAAGTTGAATATATAATATAGTTTAACAATTTAATTAATAATTGAATTAATGACATAATAATTCTGATAAAAGAAAATAACAGGAGATTTGAATTAATTTTAACGACTTTAACAAATCGAAAATAACTTTAGGGTTTAACTACCTTATAGGTTTAATTATTATTTGCATTTTTAATGTTATNGTAGGTTTAATTATTTGCATTTTTAATGTTATTATTATTATTTATTTATTTTTTTGACAATAACGGCTATCTTTGTAACTTCAATATATATATCAAGAAAATGACAAGTTATCCAAGAAAATCAAGGAAATTTTAGAGAAATATTAAGAAACGGAGCCCAAGGAGATGACCGTTTAAAATCATTTTTGGAAGGTGAAGAAACAATAAAATATACAAGTGAAACACTTCAAAATGAAATAATTGAAACCTGCAATAAAATTATTTTAAATAAAATCGTAACAAACATAAATGCCCAAAGATGTTTCAAAATACTTGCTGATGAAACGGCCGACATTGGTGGAAGCGAACAAGTAACTTTGTGTGTTCGATATTTAGATGTTGAAAATATGATTATCAAGGAAGAATTCTTCAGTTTGTGCCTACAACAGATACTACTGGAAAAGGTTTATATATTATTATTCAAAGTTTACATTCATTTGGTGTAGAAACAAAATACCTTAGAGGACAGTGTTACGATGGATGTGCTTCTATGTCTGGTCAATTTAACGGAGCTCAATCTCTTATTCACCAAAGTTATCCGCTTGCGACGTTTGTTCATTGTGCTGTTCATGTTTTAAACCTTGCTAATTCTTATTCATCTTCTATACAAGAAACATGAAATTGATTAGGAACAACATCTAAAGTTAGAGATTTTTTCATATACCCAAAGCGAAAAGATGTGTTGAAAAGTCAAATCGAAGAAAGTCAAAAATGTATAACTAAAAAATCATTAAAACAATTATGTGCGACTAAATGAGTTGAACGTTTTTATGCTGTCAATGATTTTCTTGAGCTTTTTGTGTACCTAATTGAATCGTTATTTATAATTTCGAAGTGGAATGACACTGAAACATCATCAAAAGCAAGCAATTTACGAACATCAATACTGAAAGGAGATTTTATTATTTGTTTACTTATTATAAATAAAGTATTTAGTTATGAGTTACTTTGTTTAAAACAACTTCAAAGAAATTAGCAGGTACACAGCATTGTTATTATCAATGGTAGTAAGGCACATTGTTGTGAGTTTATAAATACACGAACTGACAATACAGAAAGTATACCTATGATAGTCATAATTGATAATAAACAATCCGTGACTCTGACATTGATATCATATAAACCATTTAATTACCTGTATTTGTAATCATATCATCATGTGTATTATACATGTATATTAACTCAAAAATTTGAAACTTTAGGTAATCTCTTTTCGCGCGGTACGTTTATGACATTAAGTTTTCATTTTGTGTATTGTTTTATTGTGTTTTTAGTGTATATTTATTTTGTATGTTTTGCATTGTTTAATTATATCTATAATAAATACATTTGAGTTATTATTAAACTTTTATTACTTTAAGTTAAGACACTAGGGTTGTTTCTTTTAAGATACAACAGTACCAAAATTTCAAATTTCAAATTATTTGTCAATTCATAAAATAGTAATTAGAGAAATAGTAAGTTTTTTTAAAGTCAGTAAACATTTCTACAATTTTCGTTTTTGAGGTTCATTAAAAGTTGGACACCACCCGAAAAATCATTCAAAATACGCCACTGGTTGGAACAACTAAAGACGATATGTGACAGTGATTTAAATCATTATCATAAGTAACGCTTTAATGCAAATCTGTAGATAACTGTTTATTTCTAAGAAATTGGTGCATAATTACAAAAACAACATCAACTCCTATTTCATTAATTATATCCTGATTAGTAGTTTTGAGATTTAAAATTAATTAATGAATAAATATTTATTATAACAGTTAAATATAGTATGAAAAAAATATATAATGTTTAATATTGTAATTTTTACGGAAAAATAATGAAAAATTTAGAAGATTTTGATTTTAATTAATAAAATTAATTAAATAAATACTTATTAAGTTTTTTTGTCCAAATATGTAAACAAAGTAATCGGTTCATCATAAACCCCTCGATTACTCTAAAAAAAAATACATTATTTGAAAAAAAGAAATGTTGTTTTTTTTAGTTATATATATTTCTTGATTTATCAGCTAATAATTAATTTTTAGAATCATGCCTTATAACTTATAAGGGTGTATATTTTATTTTTTCAGGTTGTAATGTACATAATTAATTAGCTTATTTTATAGATAATGATGTAATTAATCATTATCTAATAATCTAATTATCTAATAATTAGAAAATTAGATGGACCACAGTAATATTCAATTCAGTTTATAAATCAGGTATAATTCCTAAGGATTGGATAAAATCCGAGTTTATTGCCTTACCTAAAAAATCGAGCGCAAACACATGTGGGGATTATACAGGGTGTTCAGTAAATAAGGGAACGAATTTCTATTGTACTCATTGTTTGTAACAATTTAACTGTTTCCTAACTTACTGAACACCCTGTAGAACGATCAGCCTGATGAACCATCTCCTGAAATTGTTTTTAAAGATTATTCATAAGAGAATATATAGGCTATGTGAAGACCAAATAGCACCTAATCAGTTTGGGTTTTTGAATGCGGTTAGCACAAGAGAGGCACTGTTCAGTGTACAGATCCTCTTCCAAAGATGCAGAGATGTAAATTGTAGTGTATTTGTCTGTCTAGTTGATTACCAGAAGGCCTTCGATCGTGTTAGACATGATATAATGATTAGAATTTTAGAAGAAATAGAAATAGATGAAAAAGACCTTAGAATAATTGCCAACTTATATTGGAAATAAACGGCGGTTCTCAAAATGGAAGATGAAACAACAGATCCGATAGAAATTCGACGTGGAGTGAGACAGGGTTGTATTCTGTCACCCATCTTGTTTAATCTTTATTTTGAATATAACCTTAGAGAAGCTCTAAATGAGGTAGAAGAAGGAATATCTATAAACAACACAATATTAAACAACTTACGTTATGTCGATTTAGTTTTTGCGGACACTATTGAGGGCCTTCAATTACTTATGGATAAAATAACAGAGTCTAGCATGAGATACGGACTGAATATAAATACAAACAAAACTAAATTCATGATTATAAGCAAGAAAGACATCACAGGAGTTCACTTAAGCATGAATGAAACCAGAATAAAAAGAGTACATAAATACCAATATCTTGGCACTGTCATTAACGAACAATGGGACAACGCAGAAGATATAAAGTGTCGTATTAGAAAAGCCAGAAATGTATTTAATTCAATGAGTGCGTTATTCAAAAGCCACAACCTATCTCTACAGTTAAAAATGCGAATACTGAGATGCTACGTGTTCTTAACACTTTTATATGGTGCAGAAACCTGGACTCTAACCAAAGCCACTTCGAATAAGTTAGAAGCATTTGAACTACAGTTATACAGAAGAATTTTGAGAGTACCGTGGACTGCGAAAATGACCAATATTGAAGTATTGCGTAGAATGGGAAAGGAAAAAGAATTAATGGTAATAGTTAAATGCAGAAAACTCCAGTACTTAGGACATATTATGCGAAATAAGCGCAGATGTGATCTTCTCCAATGTATCCTACAAGGAAAAATAAATAGCAAAAAATCGCCTGGAAGAAGAAGAACAACATCGTGGCTAGCCAACCTCAGAACATGGTTCGACAAAAGTTCAGTAGAACTATTACGGAGCCGACCTAATAAAACTTGTATATCAATGATGATCACCAACATCCGAAATGGATCGGCACATTAAGAAGAAGAAGATGTAATTAAAAAAATGACTGGCCAATAATTACTTTTGGACCAATATTTAGAAGTTATTAACAATTTAATATTTAGACTGGAGGTGAGGATTGGGCACAGCTATTTTTATCACCACTTATTTCCTGGCAGCACTTTTCCTATAAGTTATTAAAGATGATTCTAAAAAGTAATTATTAGCTGATAAATCAAGAAATATATGAAACCAAAAAAAGCAAAATTATTATTTCTTCAATAATGTATTTATTTTGCGATTAATCGATTGGTTTATGATAAACCGAACACTTAGTATATACAGTACACACATAGAAATCAGAAATTAATTTATCAACATTTGGTATTAAGAGGCCTACATTTGGAAAAGAGACAGGTCTTATCCTTTGCCCCGACGGCAAATTTATGATTCACTTTAGGGAGTGACAAATTTTTACGAAACTTCATAATATTCTGTTATTACGTAGAAATTTGTAGCCTAAAAATTGCACTTGTTATGTTTTACCCATAACTAAAAAAAATACCGTGGTCACGATTCTACTAATTTTTTTTCGTTCAAAGGGGTGTCTAAAAAAAATTGACCAGGAAGAACAAAATGTTCCAATGGGGCCCTTGATATTAATATTATAATTTTTTAACGTCGTTATTGAACTAATAATGGCTTGTAGTTAAAATAATTAATACATTTGAGCTAAAGATTAATGAGTGTTAATTTTAATATTATTATAGTTTATATACAGAGTAATTATTTTTATCATAACCCACTAAATAATTTACAGAATAAATATAATTTAAACATTTTTTGTTTTTTTGGTTATCATTAGTTACACATTATTCTAGAAATATTAACTATGTAATAGTTTTTAAGTTCATCCCTTCTACCTTGTGAGGATGTCAACTTTGTGTTTTTAAATGGAAACACATATTTTAAATTTAACAAAATGTTTGAGTTTTTAATTTAATAGTAAATGACATTTGAATTTTTAATGTAACTTAATTCGTTTATTAAATATAAACATTTAAAGTATCAAATTTTTGAGTTAATATACATGTAAAATACATAAGGGATTACAAATACAGGTTGCTAATTGGTTTTTTATGACGTCGCTGTCACATATACGGTGTTAATTGTCAATTATAACTATCAATAGATATACTATCTGTATTGCCAGTTTATGTATTTATAAACTCACAACAATGTGCCTTACTACCATTGATAATAAATACTGTGTACTTGCAAATATGGACGCCATAAAAAACCTATTAGCTACCTGTATCATTATCATCTACTTAGCTTCTGTCCTAACTATCTAAGGTCGACTTTACCTTACAATGATTTGACAGTTTTTTTTACACTGGTTGTCGTCCTGAAACAACCTCAATATAGCTAAGAAAACTAACATCCGGGAACTAACAGCAAATAGCGTAGCTGAACATCAGTACACCACGTTGGTTTATTTTTACCAATTGAATAATTTTTTTTAATTGGTGCAGTTGCACCAATGTGTAAATAATAAAATTAATTGAATATATTAAATTAACGACACATTTTAGGGAAAAGTTTTTATTTTTTCTTTGTCTGTGTATCTATACAAAATGAACATTTTTATTTATTTTTTATTTTTAATAAATTACTAATATTTATTGAAAATCAATTTCAAGAATAAGAGTTGATTTTTAAGATAATTATACATGTTTTTTAGAATCTAAACATAACATATTCACTTTTCTGGATGTGCACAATTCTAAGGAAAAAACTTTTACAATAAAATATAAAAAATTAAAGTTTTAAAAAGCTATTGTATTTTGAATTTGAAGTCTTCACACAATAATAAGAAAATGATTATTTTTTAATATTAACAGTTTCAGCTTGCTTCAAAGCCAATTCTTTGCCACGATTAAAACCTTCATGTGAAATATCACCCAAAAAGAAATCCATCATTAAGTCGTCAGATGCTAAAACAGAATTATTAAAAAAATAATAATAATAGAATCAAAATTATAAATAGTTTTTCAATTATTATATGAATTTTAATTTAGAAAATGTGTTAAGATAAGTCAAAAATTTAGTTGAAATAACTATATAGATGACCATAGTATATTTGTGAAAATATGATAAAAGATAAATAAAATTTATCTAAATAAAAAAAGTCAAAGAGAACTTATTTTAACTGTATAAATACCAAAATGTAGTATTAATTTAATCACTCGTGTTTTGACCTTAAGAATACACTAAAGATCTATAGGAATAAAGAACTTTAAAAAATGGTAATCGAATATAAGACAGCCCAAAGAATGACCTAGACAACAACGGTAGGTGGATAGAATCATGGAAGTATCAATGACAGAGAGAAATGGATGTGCGTTGTTTTTGTAGCGATGAACCTAATTGATCTTTAGAATGTCTTAGCAAAACAAAATAAAATTATGAAAATGGTTGGTCTGTAACAACTTTTAAAGTAAAATATATATGATTACATTAAAAAAAAAATAAAGTTGGTACCAGTATAAACGATAAGAAATAGGTTTAAAAATATTTAAGCATTTATAAATCGAGAAATTAATAATATAAAACAAATAAAAATTTCAAACCTATTATTATTTTAAAAGAAATCTATAACGATAAATCAATATTCTGTATATTACAATATACTACATCTTACAATTTTTTAAAATGTACGTGTAAAAATATTTAGTAACAAGTTTTTTTTAGAAAAATTCTGACACTGTTGTATATACAGTCATATTATGTCATTTTTGTAACCGTCTCGTAAATAGGTGACATTGACCATTGTAAAACAACCGGACTGTTCCTCGCGACTCGTTATACGAGCAGCTATACACATTTAATAATGTTACACATTTATAAAATTTACAATTGCCGACTTTTGAGGGTGATATTCTGCAATGGCGTTCTTTTCGTGATACGTTTACTTCTGCAGATCATAATAATGAACAATTATCAAAAATCCATTACCTATTAACCGCTATTACTGGTTCTGCTGCCTCCATTATGCGTTCAGTATCTTTGATGGATGCTAATTATGAGGTTACATCGAAGGCCTTACGCGAAAGATTTGATAATAAACGCGTATTATTAAATGAACACTTAAACGCTATATTTCGTTTTACCCAATTAACATCGGAGGATTTAACTGGTTTACGACATTTTTTGAGTACGTTTCAAGAGAATGTAGGTGCAACGAAAGTATTGGAAGTAAGTGACTTGTGAGGTTTTCTACTCTTTTTATATCACGTCGCTATATTTAGACTTATCGACAAAGCGTGCCTTTGAGTATAAATTTCACGAGGTCGATAGATCCTAAAACGATACGTCTATTAAAATATTAGTTTTATGTTGGATTCCCATTAGTGACTCATTTAGTTATCATACAACATCATTGCCGTTAATCTACTCTAAACGCGCTATTTTGTCAAACATTGATAAATTATACGACCCAATCGGCGCACTGGGGCCAATTATATTTTGGGGCAAGTGATTTATGCAATTATTATGGAAATCTAAAGTATATAAAGACGATCAATTACCGCAATCACTTTGTGAATTATGGAAAAAATACGGCGATTAACTTATTTTAGTTAATCAGATTAAATTTACACGTTATTTGAATAATTTAAATTTAATTTAATTTGTACTGCACAATTAATTGGATTTTTGGATGCTTCTGAAAAAAGATATGCCGGGGTTGTTTATTTACGTTTGTTACACACGGATAACACTATTTCTATATATTTCATTTTTTCGAAATCTATAGTGGCGCCAATAAAAACTACAAATAATAAAACTTAAACTGTACCCCGGTTATAATTATGTAGAGCTCTCTTATTAGCTCAATTAATGCATCGATTACACGACATTTTTAAAGATAATTTGTTTATCGATAACATTTATGCATGGACACATTCACGTGTGGTGTTATCATGATTGACATCAGAATATTCACAGTTCAAAGTCTTCGTAACAATTGCAAACATTTCTGAATATATTTCATATAATATATAATTGTCAACGACGTCACGTTGTTTCTGATTTGAATCCCGCTAATTGCGTTTCAATAGGTATGTTCCCTTAGCATGATATCGCACACAAGTTATATTGGTTAAGTCTTTTTTAAAACTTCCGAAGAATGAATGGCTAAATTATTATTACGACCTGTTGTTACCGTCTCAATTACCGTACTATAAAAATACAACGGTAACTTGCCTAATAACCATACAAGATTCTGATTTAGCATGGCTAACTAAATTTTCTAATTTAAATCGTCTCCAACGTGTGTTAGAACGAATTTGCCGTTTATTTAAGTATGCGCGTGGTAAAACGAAACTGTTCCTACTGTTGTTAAACAGTCCTATGCAATATAAGGAAAAGGAAGACGCTATGTCAATAGTTATTAGTTTGACGCTACAAAAATATTTTAACATGCTGATTAGAACATTTCAATCTTTAGCTGATAAAATATCGCCACGTTCTTTAGTTTAATTGTCACCGTTCTCAGATGAAAATAATATAATACGCATAGGCAGACGCCTTCGTAATGCTACTATTCCGTACGCTTCTCGCCATCCAGTTTTATTACCTAATTTTTTTTTAGATTTGTCATTTTCATTTTTTCTTCTTCTTCTTCTTCCTCGCCTTAATCCCAACTACTTGGGGTCAGCCATTCTTATCCTAAATTTCCACTTGACACGATCTCCCACATCCTAAACACTCACATCAGCTGTCCTCAAATCGCATTCAATAGCATCCCTCCATCTCTTTTTTGGTCTTTCTCTACCTCTTCTTCCTTCAACATTAATATCTATAACTGTTCTTACAGCTTCCGGTTGTTCTCTTCTCATAACATGACCAAACCATCTAAGTCTATTTTGTCTCATCTTATCCACGATTGACGCTACACCTATACTCCCTCTTATATGCTCATTCCTTATTCTATCTTTTTTAGTCACTCCACTCATCTATCTAAGCATTCTCATCTCTGTTACACTCATTTTCTGCTCTACTTTTTTATCAACCGTCCAACACTCTGAACCATACATCACAGCTAGCCTTATTACAGTCTTATAGAATTTACATTTCAGCCTCATTGGAATTCTTTTTTCTATTCGTCATTTTCATTTAACTTATTTTCATGCCGGTCTCAACTTCTAGCGCCAGTACTCGTTAAAAATATTGGATTTTATCAAGTTGTTCCGCTATACGAAGGGTTATTTTTGCATGCGCATTTGTGCTAGGTATAGAGCAACAGTGCCACAATCTTTCTTGTCTCACTTGCCGCTAAGTCACTCCTTCAAGAGCATTTCTTGGAGCCGGTATATATTTTGCCGGACCTATACATATTATACATATTATTTCAAAGGAGCGAATCAATACATCAAATCTGTGTTTTTTAACTCATTCGCTCAGGACATATACTCATTTCGATACCGTGTAAATGGCATTTCAATCCACCAGCAGCCTCTATATGGGTGGATTATGTGAAGTGGCTGTAAAATTATGCAAATATCATTAAAAACGAGTTGTAGGTACTCAAATGTTTACATTCAAAGAATTAACTACATTATTCTGTAGCATCGAGGTCGTCCTCAATAGTCGTCCGTTAATATCTCTGTTGTCTAATCTAAGCGATTTTCATTCTCTCTTCTTCTTTCTCTGTTTTTTTATATATAAATAACCTATCAAATTTGTAAGTAGGCAATTCTCTTTTTAATACTAAAAATGCTGCACGTTACAATTATCTTACTTGGATCACTCAAATATTGATCAATATTTAAGATGCCTTCTTGTTTTAATACTTCATCATCAATATAAAATTGACCAGTTAAACTATTATCAAAAGATTTTGTAATAATCGCATAAGCAGCATCAGCCATTATTTCGGGCTTACGAGAAAACTTCTTTGCTTCATCTACCCCTGATAACATTTCTACAGCTGCCGTATGTATCACTGAAATTAAAAAATATTAATTAAATCATTTTCAAACTTATTATTTTTTATCATAACTCATATACTCAACGCATTCGGAAAAGTAATTGAAATCAATGCACTCGTTTAGAGCCCCACAAACTTAGGTAAAAAGTAAAAAAAAAAGTTATTATACATTTTTATTATTGTTTTAGTAAATATTAGTATTATAAAAAATAAATATCACTTTGTCAAAATGATTTTACAATATCTATATCCAGCGCTGGATATACTATTCTTAGTTATTTTTTAATTTTTTAGGCCCATGTAAGACCGTAGCGATATTTTCAAAGAAGAAGTTATCTTAATTATTGGTACTCCAAGATGAGTGGTTAGTACATTACCAGAGAGAGGTATGGCAACTCCAATTATCGAACTTATCTCTCGCTTGGCAAATGTAGCTGCCTGTGACCTAGTCTCGAACCCGAAGCAATGTGCGTCAAGCTCTACCGCGTTACCGACTCGGCCACACCTATACTATTCTTATGGCCAATAATAATATTAATACTAGAGTAACGAAAAATAATTTAATAAAATGATGCATTATATCAACATTAAAAAAATTAATATTTAGAAGGTGTGTGTACAAGATAGGGGAGAACAGCTAGTTTTCACAGATAAATTTACATAGGTGTAAACAAGTTAAATACTATCTATTATCTAAAATAACACAAGGCAATAAATAATAGAAAAATTTCTATTTAAATATTTATATTGAATTTCGAATCTAACTTAAGATGTTTTCCCGTCATATCTAGTTTTTAAGATAATTAGTTATTAGAAGTATTTAAACAATATAAAATCATTACAAGAAATTGAAAAATGATTATTTTTCTAATATAATTTTTGAAAATTTTAAAAAATGCAAAATTTGAAGCTTATCCCAGTTTAATATTTTTTATAGACCTTCAAATTTTAGTTTGATACTCATTTTTCAAAAAAAAAATGAAGTTTCTAATGCAATTATTTTTGAATAAATCTTATTAAATATGTAAAACTCGAAAATTTGAGAAAAAATTGCAATTTTATACTTATATGTCTCTTTTTAATATAGATTTTTTTTTTAATTTAATAGTCATATGTATATAAAAAGAAATTAAATGGCTAGTGTTAGTAGAACACTGCGTAAAGGAAAATTACTAATTTGATTTAATAAAAGACGGTAGCACAGTGGGGTCGCGGCATAGTAGAGACATTGCATAGTAGGGTCCAGTATAGATTTAATCTGACAGTGATTAAAATCACTATCATAAGAAACGCTTCGATGCAAATCTGTAGATAGTGTTTAATTTTAAAAAATTGATGGATAATTGCAAAAGCAACATCAACTTCTATTAAAATAAAATACAAAACCCATAATTATCATACAAAAATAGTATATTTTTCAATATGGTAGCCATTTGCG
>NW_026099576.1:32448118-32470448 GCF_025091365.1 Daktulosphaira vitifoliae
AAAAAAAAAAACACATCATAGTAAAATTAATACCTTCTCCGCTTCGCATCGAAGCTAATATTTAGTTTTATCAAAAAACCATGGTTATATTAAAGTATTAATATTATAACTATTACTATTAAAAAGTATTTTATTTAGAAGCCTTGTTTATGTTCCCTTGAACATTGACTTGAAAGAAAATAACTATCGATTGTTATTTTTTTTGGAATACCAGTTAGGTTGTGTTTTTGTTAAGAGGTCGGTTCTTTGAAAAATTAAAAAAGACAAGGTAAAGATCTTTTAGAATAATCAATTACTTGTTTGGTTTATTGTGAAAGTTATTATATAAAAAAATAGATTAGTTAGTCTTTAAAAAAAGGTTGAAAATCATGCCGAGTTTATTTCTCATAGTTTTGCTTATGGTATTAATAAAACTAATGTGACGGATCGTTAGCTAAAAAATTTAAAAATCAACGTAATAAAATTTTAAGATTTAATACAATTTAAATGAGTTAATTTTTCGTACTACAATATTGTATTTACTATATTGCGAAAAATAATAAAAATTTTTACAATTATTTTAAGCTAGTAAAATTGCAAAAATAGAACAGTATACAAATGGGTTTAATTTTGAATTCTAGGTATTCATAAACTAACTATAATTAACCATACTTCATGTAAAAAAAAAAGATAGTTGTTAAAAATATTATTATATAATGAAATTATAATGAAAACTTATTTAAGCTAAAACATTACAATAAAGTATTTATGGAGGAATATCATAGTAAGTCTTATAAAGGAAAAAAAAATTAATTGTAATAACAAATTAAAAGAGGAAATGGCAAGGAAGTCTGATATTTCATTGTCCAAAATACCTATGTACNTATCATAGTAAGTCTTATAAAGGAAAAAAAAAATTAATTGTAATAACAAATTAAAAGAGGAAATGGCAAGGAAGTCTGATATTTCATTGTCCAAAATACCTATGTACATGAATAGGAATCCAATAAATAAAAACCAAGTGAATTAATGACCAAAATAACATGATTATCAAAAATGATTGGAGATAAAAATTGTATTATTTTTAACGACTAAATAACATTAATTATCTGTTATCAAGAGCTGTTTTAAAAAATGAAGAATTTAATATTTCTGAAAGGATAGAAAGAGAGTTATTAAGATTCAAAATGGTATTAATGGTTGATTTGTGAATTGAAAAGCTTACCTTATCATCAGCATCGAATAAAGATTGAAAATTATAATTTGATAATGTTGAAATTATACTGCATATGTATTATATTAAAAAGATTAGAGCTCAAACAGCTTGCTTGTAAGAGACCACAGTGAGATGTGTAATATACAAGAGAGCTGGGTAGGACATTGGGAAGAATGCATCTATTTGGAAAAAATAAGGAAATGAAATTAAAAAATAAGGGTGATATAGATAAAATGTTGATCGATAAAGATTTAAAAGGAGCCTAAAGTGCCTTTGTTTTTAACAAGACATCTGAGATAAAAGTTTTGTTACAAAATTATTTATAAATAAAACCAATTAGATTTAAAAAACACTATTTTTGTCTAAAAAAGTCAGAAAAATAAAATAATCGTAAATTGCTAAGAAGAGTTTTTTATACTTTTGTTTAAAATAATTTTGTATTAATGTTATAGTGAATTTCAACGATTAATAATGATTATCAAGTATGTATTTAGTATTTGAATATAACCTTAAAATTACAGACTCCAATATCTACTATAAGGTTTTTTTATAGTTACTTTAAGATCTTAATAATACTTATGAATTTTTAATCGCATGTCTAGAATACTTTTATTAATAAATCTCAAAATTTTATATTATTAAATTTATTTATCTATTCTAACTTAGAAACTTCAATAAATATTACCAGTTCTGGGCCATAACGCATTTACGCAAATCTTATCCTTTTTAAATTCTTCAGACATTCCTAAAACGCACATAGACATTCCATACTTTGACATTGTGTAGGCACAGTGATCTTTGAACCAAACAGGATTTAAATTAATAGGTGGGCTAAGATTAAGAATATGAGCGTTGCTGCTTTTTTTCAAATACGGTAAACACGATTTTGAACTATCACAATGAAAACATTTTATATATTAAAAATTCTCTGATAGAAACTAAAATTCTAATAATAAATTAATATCAATTACACTAAATATGTTCCTCTTGCATTTACATTATTCATTAAATCATATCTTTTCATATCTGTATGCAATGTTGTTGTCAATGAAATTGCGCTCGCATTATTAATGACTATGTCTATACCACCAAATAAAGTTACAGCTTTCTCGACTGCACAAAGAACTTGTGATTCATCTCTAACATCGACTACACATGGAAGACATTTCCCACCTACTGCTTCAACTAATTCATAGAAAATATTTCTTAAATAACAAAATAAATATTGAGCAATAAAATATTAGTACATTTTGACGTTGCTGTTTTTGTTTTTGTCGTTGGTGTAAGTATTTTGGTTATTTTTGTTTTTCATATGTGAAAAAATTATATTATTTTGAATGCAATGTACCGAAAAGAGTAAAATGCATTTTTGACGAAAATGAGTTAAATGAGTAAAATAGCATGTTTTTAACTACGGCAGCCATTTGTACGTAGAATATAAGCCGCCCGACAAATTTTCTTTTAGCTTTGATGCAAATCTGAGAAGGTATTAATTTTACTATGATGTGTTTTCTTTTTTTTGTGTGTGACTGTTACCACTTATTGTCAACACTCATTGGACCGATTTTAATGAACAATACGTCCAAAGATCACAAATCGTATCTAGTCGAAGGACATTATCCTCAAAAATTGAAAAAAATTCCCTCGTTATCGTAAATGGGAGAAAACTCCCCAAAAAATACAACTTTAAAAATCAATAATTTTCGACATTATTACACTGCCATAAATTTTTCAAAAATGTGTGATTCAAAACAAACTTATTTTTATAGATACGTGAGGTATTTACCTATTATTTTATATACTTTTTTTGAAAATCTGACTCTTTACCTGCCCACAGAGAAGGATTTAAGAAGATAACTTTACCAGAAAAGTTAACTTTTCAATTTAATTTTTGAAAATGTCCCGAAAATACTGATACTTTTATATATATATATCTTAAATTAAAGTATATGTAATACACTTTAATAAGGAAAAAATAAAATTCGAACTTTATATTGTCTGCATGATGAAAATATCTACCATATTAAAAATTAAGTTATTTTTATGCTAAAATTCTCGATTTTTTATTTTTAAATTTATATTTCTATAACTTTTTGAAAAATATATGGATCAATAAAATTTTTCATGATACATACTACTTATATACCTCTTTCATACGACATATTTTGTTTTGAATAGGACTATTTCCCATCTAACATAAGCTTTAATTTTAAATACATTTAAAAGACGTAGTATTGAAAAGTTAAATTTTCTGGTAAATTTTTGTTATTTTAAATCCCTTTGTGGGCAGGTAAAGAATCAGATTTTCAAAATATGTATGTCAAATGAAAGGAAAATAACTATGGTACTTGTAAAAAGACAATTTGTATCAACCGCTTTTAAAAAATTCTTATATACTTCTATCTTACTATAAAATTAATTTTTTCATAAAAAATAAATATATATATTTTATAAGTTACTTTCTTGTGCCGTTGTATAAATGGTACCGGGTAGTTTAGGATGAGGCTCCGCCGTTTTAGCAGCAATAACTATATTTGCACCATCTTTAGCAGCTTTTAATGCGATTGCTTTTCCGATGCCTCTACTTCCTCCAGTAATAAATACAGTTTTACCATCAAGTTTTCTACGAATTTTAAAAATAATGTGTTAAAATGTATTGCATAAATAGTGTATAGACATTTTTTCATCAATTATGTATATCCAAAGAATAAATTGCACAGCAGTAAATAGATTATAATCATAATCAGTCTTATTCTCCTTAAAAAATGTTTTAAATGATTGTAGTTTCATAGTAATATTAACTATAATTATTTAAGTGTGTATGTGAATAAATTTCATATCTAATCTCATACTACATAATATTAAAATAATTTAATATTAATATCAAAGGTTACATAAGGTATCAAAAATGATAGGAAAAATCAATTCAGAACAAACTATTAGCTTTTATAAGTCGTATTAAAAATAAAGTTCAGCATAATAAGTCATGTCTCAAGTTCAAACTAATTAAACAAATTTTAATAAGTAAGAATAATATTAAAGTCTTAAATATATTTCTAACATTGAGATCCCCTTCAAAATTTTGATGGTTTACCTTTTCCGAAGAAATTACTTTATAGATGAAAAAAAGACAGTGATGGGAAATATCGCATAGTAACTATCCAACTATTCGAATTGTAGAAATATTGTAAAATAGATAATCTAATTTATATCTGTTCATATAGTTTTTTAATCAAGTATTTTAATAGTTTTTTTTTTTATATTTACAGAATTGAACATATATAACTAGAAAATTCCTAAAATAATTAATAGAATCAACATTTTTTATTACTTTCTAATAATAAAAAAATTTTAATTTCGATACAAAGATGAGAAGGTATAAATTTTATCTTGGTGCATTTATTTTTAGTGTACCTATCACTACTTTTTCTCAGCTTTAACTAGACTAGTATTTTTCAATGATACATCAAGTTCACAAAACATACCTAAATATAAACATTACCCTCAAAAATTGAAAAATTTTACCTCGTTTTCTATAAATAGAGAAAATTACAAAAAAATAATTAAATTAAATAAAAAAATTTTTTTTAATATTAGCAAATTTCAATAATTTTTACATTTTTTAACTTCAAACTGTCATAACTTTATGAAAAATTAACGAATCAAAGTAATTTTTTATTTTTATAAATATTTTAGTTATTTCCTTTTCTTAAGGTATTTTTTTTTTTGGGAAGGCTAATGGCTAACAACATTTTTACGGCGCATTTTAAAATTTTTAACCCATAAAGAGCTCTGCCCCCACATATTTTTCAAATAGATAAGTGACACGATAAGTGATAAGATAAATAGACACGATTATTTCTGTGGTGCTCGGGTAGAAGGGCTTAAGTATAAAAATTGCGTAAATGAGGTTATATACATCATAATATTTAAAAAGAAATAATCTTTTGTGTGGTATTAAAGGCTATGAAATGATTTTTCCCATAATGAATCCTGAGTGTTCTTAATATTTTTTGGTGTAACCTTAAACTTTATTATGATTTCAACAAAAATTGTAAAAATAATAAAATTAGCAAATAATGTAAATAAATGAATAAAGAACCATATACTATAAAAAAGGGGACTAAATTGTGTTTGAGGGATTAATGATTTGACCATTATCATCTCTGTCGCCAGTAAGAAAAGTCGTAAATTTTTATATATGCACAGGTGTTATCGAAATTGTGTATTAATAACTATTTTATTATTTTGTGTGTGTTACCATTATATATTTAGAATACAATTATTTATAACCGTTATAAAGACTTATTATTATTTTATTAAATTTCATTATTACTATTTTATTATTTTGTGTGTGCGGCTAAAATAAGCTGACATGTCTGTAGGTTACCCTATTTGTGACTATATTGTAACTTGAAAATGTTGTGCTGACTCCAAAGGTTTAAATTCCGACAAGTGTATTTGAGAAGTACCAAAGAAGCGTGATTAACGTTAACAGTAGAATTCGTTTCTTTTTGTGTGTGTATTGGTGTCTACGCCAAACGAAGCCGACTAAACTGTCGTAGATTTAAACTTACTTAAACAAATTATAATTATGTAAAAAACAAAAATGGAAAACGTTATTCATTTTTTTTATCCTTTTTTCTAATACCTTAAGTATTTATACAAGTTATTATTTATTGATATTTTTCGTTACTTAAAATATTGTTTTGAGTTTAAATGTGTTTTTGATAACGTTGTTTTATAAATAAACCTCAAACATTTATATTAGTAATTATGATTTTGTTTTATAAAAACAATAACCATGTCATAAACAAAACCCAAAAATTTACAATTCTTATTAATGTTTTTTATTCCATTTACAAATAATAAGAATAATATAGGAGACAAGTGACTATCCTGAGGATAATCAAATGAAGCTAACAGAAACTTAGATTTTGTTCCAAACACTTTTACCCATTACTATCTTGTATGGAGATATGAGTCAAACCGCGACAAAAGAGGTTTTGTTATTTCAAAATAGTAAATAAAATAAAAAAAGTATTATCTCATTACTAAACACTTAATATAAAAAGTATCTCACTTTATATCTTAATCACAAATTAAAAACAAAATGTCTGATCAATTTTCCTATTAACACACAAAAACAAAAAAAAGGGAAAAGTTTTTAATATCGATAAGATATGATCAATATTTTCACAAAATATTTGAAACATTAATTCGTCTATAAAGTCACAATTAAAGAGCTAAAAAATCTATTGTAACACCAAAATCCGCTCTTTCTCTTTAATAGTACTCCACGGAAAAATTAATTAATTACTTTTTTTTCAATTATCAAAATATATAATTTAGTTTTGATAACCTTTTTTGGCTTTTTACGTTACTAACATTTTTAAAAAAGGTTTTTTATTCTTGATAAAAATTTATTTTGGACTATAATTAGCTATGATACATTAATTGTATAAAGAAAACATTAATGACAAAGTGTAATTGGTGATAATAATAAAATAAGCGTAAAATGAAATTATTAAAATAAAATGAGCTAAACTTAACTTTTATAAGATGCATAAGAAAAATATAAATCAAAAACTGATCAAATCTAAAGTATGAGAGACCTAGTGATAGAATAGTGTGATAAATTTAATATCATAAAAATGTTTTTTTCATTTACTTACTTGGTATTTAACATTTTTTAAATTCAGCTTTGTATTTAACTTATATTATGAAATGATTCACTATACGTTATTTTTAAATGATTAACAGTTGAATGTTTCTCAAATTAATACTAAACACTTTCTCATTTGATTAAATTCTTAAAACTATTTCTCTGATTTTTTCTATGAATATTTATATATTAGAATTCGAGGAAGATAGTATTTCCATAGCTATTAACCTTTTAGGTCATCATTATATTCTAATATGATAAAAAAATACATAAAAAGTCTGTATTTTCGTTGTGCTATGTTATTCACAATATTAGGACAACTGGTTCGCTATGTCTCTACTAAACACCAGTAAAATAATTTTGAAGCATCATCTAGTTTAGTAATAATATTTAATAATTATATTAAAAATTGTAATTTATTACCAAAAATGACTTGTTCTTTGATCGTAGTATTTGATTAATCGCAGAAGATAAGTTACTCTTCTTTAAATCATATATTATATTAAATATGATATATATTATATTAAATTATTTTTAATTTCATATAATTTAGAAAGTAGTAAGTACTCCGTTACTATGTAAAATATTACGAAATCAACTAATTTTACCATAACTTGTATGATTTTTTACTTAATTCCCTTTATAGTTTCAAAACATCAGGATTCCGGATAGTTTTTTTTTTTTATCTAAAAATACATTGTACTAGATTTAATTTAATGTAGGTTAGTTAGGGAAATGTTTGAAATATTATCAATAAAAATTTCAAATAAAAATCGATGTTTTTTAGATACGTGTTTAAGCTAAAATATGGATGAAATACTGAAATAGTAGACAAAAAAATAGATGTAACTTAATTATAAGTGAATTATATTTAAGAACAAAGGTACCCAAAAACACTAGAAACTGTTTTTATTAGATTTGAAAGCTCTTCTATATACTATTAAACCCTCCCAACCCAATCCTCATTCGAAAATAGACTATTTACAAATGTTTATTTTTTAATTGCTTTTATGTTTGCTTAAGGTTAAATAAACAAATTAATTTGATGGCTCTACAAGTCAAAAAATGGTCATCAAATAAAAATTACCCTTCACACAAATTTAAAAAAATGTTTGCCTCACAGAAATATTATCCTACAGACGCCGAGCTAATAAATCTAAACACATTTACGGAAAAGACAATAGTTCCATTGTTTAAATATTATTACATAATAAAATTATGCAAAATTATTAACAATATAATATAGTGTAACATCAATAAACAAACTAAATTACAGCACTTCTTTTGATTAATGCAAAATCTAAAATTTTTATAAAATATTTTAAATTTGGTAAACAAAATTTATTTTGCAGTGGAGAATCCTTTAGGATACATAGATTGCCATTTCCAAGTATCTTCGCACATCTCTTTAAGAGTTTTCTTTGCTTCCCATCCTAAAAACGATTTAGCTAATGATGCATCACAGTATGAAGAAGCACAATCCCCTTGACGACGTCCAACAATTTCATAAGGAATTTTCCGACCACTTACTTGACTAAATGTTTCAATAACCTGAAAACAATTATTTAATTTAAATATAATAACATTTTAAAATTATGCTATAACGATTAGTAGCTAGAATTTCATAAATCTTTGTGGGAGCACAATAAAAAAATCTACAAAATACCATATTTTGTTCAGTCAAAAAGTTGTATTGAACAATTTAAAACTTTGATCAATTACTATAAAATAAATTAATAGTAGTGGCTTATTTTTACCAAAATATATTTAGTAGACAGCGGTCTATTTAATGTCATAGTCATGAGCATGGAACTCGATGAATAGATACTTTAATTATACCTGTATGTGTATGTTTGTAACTTTGATAGGAAAATATTGATAAAGTTGACGTTTTCATTGTTACATAGGATAAATGGACGTCATGAATAAATCTATAAAAACTATCTATATATTGTATAGTGTATGTCTAGTACGGCAAATGTACAATTTTTGTAATACTATTTTCGCAGTTTAAGTTTCAATGATATAAAATAAATAAATTAAATAAGTTAATTATATTCGGTAGTATACTTACCAAGTATACAATATACTAACAACTATATTTAGTATAAGTAAGTATTACTTAGTATGTATAGAATATATCCATTAAATAGATTAAATTTTCAAAAAATCTTAAACTTGATGACAGTTCTAAAGTTTGCACAACTTTTTGTTAGTATTAACAAATATTCAAAAAATAAACCGGACCCTAATTTTTTTTTTTTTTCAATGTCCAAACCAATTCAACTTGAAAATAATACTAATATGAAAATTAATTCAATCGGAACCCATATATATTTTAAATAACTCCAATCCGCTATAAAATTCTGAAAATTAGTTTGATCCGACTGGATTTATAAAATAAATAATATATTTCTTCTTTTGTTATTTTATTTTTATATGATTTAATTAAATTTTCTGTTCTACAATTTTTTAGCTTCGAAGGTATTGGTTTTACTAAGATGTGTTTATTTTTTTTTTGTGTGTCTGTTACCACTTATTCTCAGCTCTCACCGAACCGATTTCTTTCAATGATACGTCAAAAGATCACAAATCGTATCTAGTTGAAGACATTACCCTTAAAAATTGAAAAAAATTCCCTCGTTCCCCGCAAATGGGGGAAATATCCAAAAAAATTACAAATTTAAAAATCGCTAATTTTCGAAATTTTTTCACNGGGGAAATATCCAAAAAAATTACGAATTTAAAAATCGCTAATTTTCGAAGTTTTTTCAATTTTTTTTACTTAAAATTGCCACAACTTTTTTAAAAATAACCAAATCAATATAATTTTATAAAGATGCATGATATAATTACCTTTCATTTGGTATATATTTTTTTTATATCTGACCCTTTACCTGCCCACAGGGGGGGATTTAAAATGACAACTTTTTCAAAAAAATTAATTTTTTCAACTTGACTTTTGAAAATTTTCAGAAAAGTCTGACACTTTTATATATATCTTAAATTGAAGCTAATGTAATATACTCTATCATGGAAAAAAAAATTTCGGACTTTATTTTATATTCACGGTGAAAATGGCTACCGAATGCTATTTTTGTGTGAAATTTTTCGATTTTGTATTTTACATTTTTAACTTTATAATGCTATAACTTATTGAAAAGTGTATGGATCAACACAATTATTTTATGAGAAATAATATTTTTTTATAATCCCTTTTTCATTTGATATACTTTATCTGAATCAGGATATTAATAACGAACTAGCAGATCATGTTGCTTTTGGAATAATCCACCAATTTTTAAAATTAAACACTATTTAAAGATTTGCATCGAAGCGTTTTTTTTTATAGTGATTTTAATCACTGTCAGATATCATTATACTTGATCCAACTATGCCACGTCACCACTGTGCCGCGACCCCCCTGTGCNCACCACTGTGCCGCAACCCCCCTGTGCTGGGTTTTTTTAATTCGATCATATTCGAAACATTTTACATATGATCCAAAGTCGATCTGATATAATTAGAATTTTTAAAAGTTCAACCTAGTCTAATTTTAAAACACTCAGTTCAGATCTAATCCAAAAAAATTTATGAGTGGTCTGAAATTTCAACCCAATCTTATTTTTGAAATAGCCTAATAATCTGACCACTAGAAAGAACATAGTCAAATCAAAATCCAATACGACTTTGGGTTGGGGTAGATTAGTTCAGCCCATGCAGAGCTCTAGTATACATTGTCTCCTATTAAAATTCGTGACTGGTTTAGTATAGAACTTCACTATTTCAAAAGAAATCATAAAAGAGTAGTCGTTAAGATTATTCGTAATTTAATTTCCTAAATATCAACATGAATATACATTACATTAAACATGCTTTTATTGAACATTTAATATATAATTAAAATAAACACAAAATAATCAAAACGTTACCTGAAATAAATACAGAAATGGTTTTAACAACATTAAAGGCACTAGTGCAATAACCAAATACGTTCACTTCTAAAATATTTTTATAAGAAAAAAATATTATTTTATATTAAAACGCAGAAGAAAATTTATTATTTACAATTAAAAAATTTTGTAGAGTTCTTTATTTTTATAACTCCACGAAATATTATTGGACATGACTGTATTTTGCACCTATATATAAATCATTTTTTCCTGATTTAATCATGTAAAAAATATATTTGCAAAAATAGTGGCATACCTAGCTATTACACTATAACTAGCCTACTGTTTCCAATTATAAAATTCAACAATACACAATAATGTATAGGAGGGGGTTCAGTAAGTAAGGAAACGGGTTTCTATTGTTCTCATTGTTTACCTGTTTCCTTACTTACTGAACACATGTATAATTACCTATATAAATATGTAATATATAATACTACCTGTAATACAGAAAAACCATTTCCCGTCCCTAAATTAATTGCTACTGCTCCATTTACACTATTCGTTTCTATTTTTTTAACGGCGCTGACATGTCCATCAGCAAGATCCATGATATGCAAGTAATCTCTTACACCAGTTCCATCTATTGTATCATAATCATTGCCAAACACTTTTAAACAAGGTCGATTACCAACAGCCACTTGAGCAACAAATGGCATTAGATTATTAGGTATTCCAGTAGGATCTTCACCTAATTGTCCTGATGGATGAGCTCCAACAGGGTTGAAATATCTTAAAATAATAACATTCCATTCCTAAAATTCAAATATAAAACAATAAATAATTTGAGCAAAAATATAAAAACAAAGTACTACTATAATTGCTAAACTAACTTTATCTGAATTACATAAATCTTGTAAAATCCCTTCAATATAATATTTAGATTTTGCATACCCATTAAGCAAATTTTGTCCTACAGAATGTGATTCAGTAATTGGTAAAAATTTCGGTTCTCCATAAACTGTAGATGAAGATGAAAACACTAGTTTTTTAACATTGTGAGCTTTCATTATCTAAATTAAAAGATACTCTAATTTAATTTATTTTTTGAAAAACATTGAAATTAATAATTTGTTTTAGTGTGTTTCCTATATAGGGAGTGTTGTGGCACAGTGATCATTCAGTTACTGTCTTAGCTCTAATTTTCATCTTTACTATTTTCTATTAGTTACCGGTAATCTACCATACGAGAATTTTAATAATGACAAACACCATGCCTTCATATTGGTTTCCTCAGTCATAATAAGGTTGCAACAGGTCGACAGGTGGTGTAATATACCATAAAATCGTTAAGACAAAGGCAAACCTAAATAGTTGGGTTAAGCTATGGTGATAATGATGTTATCTATATAAAGGAAAGAAAAGTATTTCCATTTTCCCCATTTTTTATAGAAATTAATCTGTTTTTTACTTTTTAAATAGTCTAATATATTGGGTTTAAAATTTTTATTTTTAAAAATAATAATAACCAATCATTTTCCTCGTGGATAGGGTAAAAGAATACTTTACGGTCCTTCTGATAGTCGTAAGACTAATGAAGTTGTGTCAGATCAAAAACTGGTATAAAATGTTGTCAAAAAGAATGAAGAGTCCTGACAGAACTTATGCAGATTTTCTCGGATATACGCGGGGACAACAGGCGAGAGGAAATAAAATAGTTAGAGACGGAAAAGACCTAAGGAATAAAGTATTAATACCAGTCGGACAACTTGTGCGGTAGCTGTTTCACTAGCCATGTGTACAGGTTTACCCAACGCTTATAGTGTAAACGGTATAGGCACATCATCACTCAATTCTAGTCTGGACTCATGTATAAAGGAGAAAAATAGATACAAAGTAAGAATAGGTACGTAGAGTGTTGGAACAATAACTGGTAGAAGTAGAGAATTAGTAGAAGATTTGAAGAGGTTAACATTTGTTGTGTCAGGAAGCTAAGTGAAAGGGAGAGCATGCAAGAAAAATAGGTGAGGGTTATAAAATAATATACTTAGGTAAGTCTAATACAAAAAATGGATAATAATAAATGAGGAGATGAAAAGTAAGGTAGTAGAAGTAGCTAGGAAAAATGACAGAATTATAATCGTAAAATTGATTTTCGAAGAAAAAGTGTTGAATGTAATAAGTGCCTATGCAATAGTGATGGGAAATATGGAATAGTAACTACCGAACTATTCGATAATCATCCAAAAACTATTCGAATAGTAAAAATATTCGATAATTACACAATATATTCGAATAATTGTAAAAACTATTTGATAGTCTATTCGAATTGTTTTTATACAACCGAATAGTTTAATTTTTGCATAAACTATAGAATAGTTTTAAAAACTATCGAATAGTTTAAAATACTCGAATATGCCCATCACTATGCACCACAACAAGGATTTGATGAAATAGACAAGTGTGTTGGAGAGAGATTGGAGAGGTGATGCAAGGAGTACCTGACAATGAGGATGCGGTTATAGGTGGAGATATGAATGGATATATAGGTAATGAGAGGAGAGGATATGAAAAAGTACATGGAGGGTATGGTTCCAGTAAAATCCAGAAAAAATCTTATATTTCGCAGTATTACATAATCTTGCTGTGGTTAATATATATTTTAGAAAGAGAGAAGAACATTATATAACTTATAAGAGTGGGAGGTATAGATCACAGATTGATTATTTTATATGGGAGAGAGCATTAAGTGAGTAAAATATTGTAAAGTTATACCAGGCGAGAGTGTAACTTCACAACATAGACTGAAGGTAATCGAGTTTTGGTGTAGTGGGAAGAGAATATACAAAACTAGAAAGAACACAGGAGAAAAAATCGAGGATCCAATAGTGAAATTTGAAAGGGGAAAATGAAAAAAATTTTTATAGGCGATAAGAGAAGACGGTGTGGATTGTGAGGGAGACATAAATAAATTATGTGTGAAATAGATTTTCTAGTTTTGTAAAGAATACTACAAAGGTAGTGAGAGTAGAATGCCAGGAAACAAGGAAATCTGATGGTGGGATGAGGACGTTCAAAAAATCATAGAATTTAAGAAAAAGCAATTAAAAGTAAGGCAGAAGAGCAACAGGAGAGAAGACTGGCTGGAGTATAAACGCTTGTGCAATTAGTAAAGTGTTCAGTAAGTAAGGCGAAGTTTAAGTGGTATGATAAGTTGTATGATAGACTAGGAACAAAGGAAGGCGAAAAAGAAGTCTATAGACTTACAAATACAAACCTCGAATTTTTGAAGAATATTATATAAAACGATATATTATATAAAATATATTATATAACATATAATTTATATGTTCGATATATTATATAACGAATATTATATAAAAAAAACCTTTATTACAGATTTTCAAGTGATTTTTTAAATAAAAATCAATATACAAAAAAAAAACCTTATGTAAAGACGACTATTTTGATACATAATTTTTAAAAATATATTGCATTTTTTACATGTGATAACAATATATAGATAACACAAAAATAATTAAATAGTTTATTTATTTTACTTTGTTATTTTAAACGTTTCAATACCTCATTATAACCTTTTCAAATTTTATACTGACTTTAATATAAATTGTTTGATTTAGTAGAAATAAAGTCTTCTATAATCTTAATATTATCTTAATATCTTGAGGTTGTAAAAAATATTTAATTGTTTTCATTGCTAGTGAATTTTCTGGTAATAAATACCATAAATGGTTTCAAAACTTTTGTACTGTTAACAAGCTTATATTTTCATCAATATCATTATATAAAAAAGACTTTTTAAGAAACATAAGTAAAAAATAGCGCTTTTGTAGCGTTTGTAGCGTTTATTCACGCTATAATATATACTTTTGAAAGACACATATATCTTGCTCAAATTAGCCAACTTTATCATCTCATTACACTAAAGTGATTGAACGAATTTTTTTCAAATTTACATAGTAATTACCTTTTGGCAATTAAAACGTCTGGTGAAAATTTGATGATGGAGAAATAATTTGAACGCTACTTATAGAATTTACAAAATTTACAATTTGCGTATTATGGAAAATCTACTAACTACGTAATTTTCTAGTTTTGTAAAGAATACTATAAAGGAAGTGAGAGTAGAATGCTAGGAAACAAGGATATATGGTTCAAAAAATTATAGAGTGTAAGAAAAAGTAATTCAAAGTATGACAGAAGAGCAACAGGAGAGAAGACTGGTTGGAGTATTAACGCTTATGCAAAGAAGTCAAATGTGCAGTAAGTAAGGCGAAGTTTAAGAGGTATAACGAGTTGTATGATGGCTTGGAACAAAGGAAGGCGAAAAAGAAGTCCATAGACTTACAAAAATAAGAGAAAAAAGGTCTATAGGTTATCACTATGCAAGGTTAGGGTGGTTCTTATTTTACGAATTTCGAAATTTCTTTCAAAACACCTCTCAATTATTTTAATTAAAAACTATAAGAGTGAGAGTAATAAATTACAGATAGCGTAAAGCAAGTAAAAGTGTATTGTTCTAAGGCTTTTTAAATCGCTAAAGCATTCGTTTTTTTCCGTTTTAAATATTATAGAACTAAAACTGATTTAAAGAAAAGTAATTCGTTGTACAAAATAAATACTATAAATAATTGTATAATTAAATTTAAAGAAAAAATGATCAGATAATAAAGATTTTTTATAGTATATTGATTTTTATTGAAAAAATCACTTCAAAATCTCTAATATAGGTTTTTTTTTATTGATTTATAAAATATTCTTCAAAAATCCGAGGTCAAAACTTTAAAATGCTGTGAGTTTCGATTTAAATTTTTCCAAAAGACCTTAGAGTGGTGTCTCAAAAAGAATTTCGAAATTCGTAAAATGAGGACCTTATATTGTAAGGTGTATAAAAAGTGTTCATAGTAAGGTGCTATTGAGTGATGATGATGTGAATAAAAGGTGGAAAGAATATTTTGAAAAGTTACTGAATGAATAGTATCCAAAAGAGGCATTAGAGGATATCTCGTGAAACGAAGGACTGGTGGATTTAATTAGTGAGAAAGAGGTATGGACGGCTGAGACATCAACGAAAAAGGATAAAGCAGTAAGACCAGATGAAGTGCCAGGAGAAGTATGGAAAAGAGTAATATTTTAGGTATTTGTGGGTTTAAAATTTAATGAAAAACCTGAAATATTCTTCAATTATTAATTTTGAATTATTGGTAAAGAGGATGCATGTTGGTAGCCTACTTGTGGCCACCCTTGCACACAGTCTCTTATCTTAGAGACTGTGACCAATAGCTAACAATCTCGACGGACGACCATCGATTCTCTATCGCGCGTCCCATACAACAACACAACATACACGAGACCTCCCCCCCCAAATAGCCCTTTTAATGGCTACTCTGACGATGATTGAGATCGTTCAGATCTCTATAATCAATCTTGAACCGAGCTTAAAAAATTTGAATATTATACAAATCAATGTAGAAAGCCTATCTAGAGCAAAGCGCACATATTTGAAAAGAATCGTCGACGAGCAAAATGCGGATGTACTATGCCTCCAAGAAACCCACGTTTCGGATGACACCCAATATGATAGATTACATATTAAAGGGTTTAAAATCGCATGTCTAGATCCTCATGCAAAATATGGAACTGCTATTTATATACGGAAAGGCATTTTAGATTACTTAATTACCATTCCTATAAAAGTATAAACAATTTCAATTATTAGCACACCTATCGAGGGCGTAAATATATACAATACTTATAGGCCAGCAACCGAAAATCAAAGCCCAATTAGTATCTATAGTGTTAGTAGAAAACTCACAAATAAAAATCGATAAACGACACAAAAAAATAATCAGATCCCATTTTCACCACATATCTAAAATTCATCAGCCACATAATATCTCCCAAGTATGTATCAGTAGTACGGAATTATGCAACGCAATAACAGAATTAAAAGCAGGCAAAGCGCCTGGGAAAGATGGAATTCATCCAGAATTTCTACGTAACTTAGGCCCTAAAACCCATCTTTGGATTGTAGAAGTTTTTTACGCGATCTACAAAAGTAATAGAGTCCCTAAAAGTTGAAAACTGCTAATGCACAATTAAAAACTGGTAAATCCATCAACAACCTAACCAGCTACCGGCCTATATCACTGTTGAGCGTACTCTCAAAATTAATAGAGAAAATAATTCCGAAAAGAATATCCCCACTCATCGAGCCAGCAATCCCATCGTATCAAAGCAGGCTTCGAACAAACCGAGGTTGCTGCAACCAAGTACTATCTTTAACATCACACTTAGAAAAAGGTTTCAATGATAAATTAAAATCAGGAGCTGCCTTTATAGACCTCTTTGCAGCATATGATACTGTTATTGTATAGTCAACAATGGAGCCATTATTTTGTGTGATGCAACTAAAGGAAAGTTTAGGGAAAAAAAGAAAAAACTTTGTATGGTATTTATAGATTTGGAGAAAGCGTATGATAGAGTACCGAGAGAGGTTCTAAAGTGGGCATTAATGAGAAAAGAGGTCCCGAAAAGATACATTAATATAATAGAGGATATGTATGATGGCACTTGTACTAGGGTAAAAAGTATGGGACGAGTAACAGAAGGTTTTCGGGTAAGAGTAGGAGTACATCATGGTTCTGCTTTAAGCCTTTATTTATTTTCTTTAGTGATGGATGAAATTACTAGAGAAACACAAGGAGAGGTACCGTGGTGCATGTTGTTTGCTGACGATATAGTGTTAATAGGAGAAAATAGAGAGGAAATTAATTAAAGGCTAGAGGCGTGGAAGAATTTTCTTCAGCTCTTAAAGAAAAGAGTTTAAGAATAAGCAGAAGTAAGACAGAGTATATAGAGTACGAGTTTGACAAAGGAAAACACGAAGTAGGTGAAATGAGGTCAGTGACAATAGGCAAGGACGTGATTGGATAGGTGGAGAGTTTTAAATATTTAAGGTCAGTTGTGCAAAAAAGTGGTATTGACGAGGATGTAAAACACAGAATTAAGTGCGGGTGGTTGAAGTGGAAAGAAGCGTCTGGCGTCTTATGCGATAAAAGAATTCCAATGAGGCTGAAAGGTAAATTCTACAAGACTGTAGTGAGGCCAGCTATGATATATGGTTCATAGTGTTAGACGGTTAATAAGAAAGTAGAGCAGAGAATGAGTCTAGCAGAGGTGAGAATGCTTAGATGAATGAGTGAAGTTAGAAAAGATAGAATAAAGAACGAGCATATAAGAGAGAGTATAGGTGTAGCATCAATCGTGGATAAGATGAGAGAAAATAGACAGATGGTTTTGGTTATGAGGAGAGGAGAATTGGAAGCTGTAAGAACAGTTATAGAAATGAATGTTGAAGGAAGAAGAGATAGAGGAAGACCAAAAAGAGATGGAGGGATGCTATTGAATGCAATATGAGGCCAGATGATGTGAGTGTTTAGGATGTGGGAGATCGTGTCAAGTGGAAGTTTAGAATAAGAATGGCCGACCCCAAGTAGTTGAGATTAAGGCTAGTAAAAGAAGAATAATAATAATAATCGAAAATATCTGAAAAACGTAATCCGGTCCCTTATATTTTGGATCCAGCAACTGTTTTACTGGCAAGAGCCCAGTATGTAATTGAAATCTTAAACTATTAATTTTATTTGATTTAAATTATCACCCTAATATCTTTATAATAAGGCAAAAAAAATTAAATAAATAAAATAGGAAATCCTAATTTAAATAATATATTATTTGACATACCTCAAATAAATTTATGGATCCAGATACATTAACTCGATAATATGTTAATGGAATTACGCACGATTCGCCTACAGCTTTTAAGCCAGCAAAATGAATAACACAAGAAATATCATGCTAAAAAATAAAAAATAAATTTAATTAAAATACAATAATTGTAGCCGCGTTAATTTTTCCTGGCTTTTTGAGTTAAATATTATTAATTTAAAACTAAAAAATATTTAACTCAAAAAGCCAGGAAAAATTTACGCGGCTACGTATTTCGGACACAATGTTCCATTATCAACACTAAACACATATTGACTAAGATAGTAAAAAAAAAACTTCTTATATACTTCTAGTGGACCTCATCACCTAGTGACATTATCAATAGTATTATTATCACATTTTGCCACTTTACACAAGTTTAATAATGAATTTTCTGAGGACAAGATCCCAATTAATTAAATTTTTCTTATTTTTAAACATTTGTATTGCCTCCTTTATATTAAGTTCCTTGTAATAATTTACGTTTTTAATTAGTTTTATTTTAATTAATAAATCCAAAAAGTATTTATCCCTCACGTTCTGTTTCTAAGTGAATTTAATCAATGGGTAAAAAAAATTAAAATTTTTTATGTAGTCCTACGTATTAAAATACTTGTTCATTACTGCAAAAATATCATCTCCATACCTAACCCAATTTTTTAGAAAATCACTATAGGTGTCTTTTAAATTATTTTCGTAACTAGTCATGAAAAATAAAATGCTAAAAATGGTGTTAACGGATATTATTTTTAACTTAAAAGATATTGATTTTTTGAATTGATGAAAACACCCTTATTAAGTGTTTACCAAAATTATAAGTTGTGTCTATAATACTCGACACAATAGGTTTCATATTGTTTCTCAGCTTTTGTATTTTTGACAAAGCATATATTTTAGGTATTTGTGGGTTTAAAATTTAATAAAAAACCTGAAATATTCTTCAATTATTAATTTTGAATTATTGGTAACTTTAGTAGCTTCCCTTATCATTTTACTTAATGGATTCTTTTTAATTTCTTTATAGGGACCCTCTTGAATCATTTTTAATACTCTATTAAAATAATTTTTATTTTTTAAGTCCTATATGAGTTGTGAATGTTCTTAATTTTTTCCTAAACCCCATTTACTTACAACAGAATTTTTTCTTAAAAAATTTAAAGACTCTCTTCCTACTAAGTTTTAATTATTAAAATCAACACATTTAACCCTTATTTTAATGTCTACTAGGAGATCTACCATCAAAAATTGTTTTGGTAAAAAACTTGTTTTAAGATATGACTTCAAAATCTTCGACAGAAAAACCAACGTGTAATTTTTAAATAAATCGTACCCCTATTTTTTAGAAAATGAAACTTCCGGACTTTTATTAAAATTATATCTTTGCCCTTATTTTTGTGTTCTGAAAGTAAATTTTGAAAGTTTTTCTTTTATTTTTTTTTCGAATTTATGCTCAATTGCTTGATACATCTTCTGTACAAAGATTTCCCACTGTTATTGACTTAAACTGTTTAAAATTAAATTGATAAGTCCCCATTTCTAATCTATTTCTATTACGATTGGTAACATTGTTCCAGAAAAACGTGTCCGCGATTTTTGAGTTAAATATTTTAATAAAGTTATAATAATTAATTAATTTGTACATAAAAGTGTGTTTTGATCCATCTTTTGATATTATAGCCCTTATTGAAGACTTAAATTTTATTATAACACATTATTCTATATTTGTAAAAAAAAATTTTGTACATTACACTTGAATATATGAACTACATTTGGTAAAAAAAATAAAACGCACAACAAAAAGTTTGAATACTTAACAACTATTTTATGAAACTATTTTCTGCGTGTTGAATAGTTGATCCACAATATTTAAATAAACGAATAAAATCGATTTCAACGGTTTAGAAAAAAAATTTTTTTTAAATGTTTATAACTAATCTCCATTTATTAGCTTTTTTGATAATAACATTTTTGTCGTCAAACATTTAGTTCTATAAATTATATTTTTTCTATAAATAGCATAATTTGTAAGATAAAATATAAAATTGAAAATCTACCTTTACAATCGAATATTCATCCATCTTGTTGCATGCGTTAATGTAACTCCTCAATTTCAACCAAATTGTTTACAAATTATTTGTTTACTTAATGGAACAATTCTAGGGGGTTTATTGAATGAATTTTATAACTTCATTTTTAAGAACCGCTCTAATAGCCAATAATAGTATGTGTGTTTTTTATAAATCGCTTAGTTTTAAAAAAAAGTTAAACAACAATCAACAAGGAAAGAAATTGGCCTATATTTATGCAACTAGTTTACTAGCATAAAAATACATTAAAATAACTATAGGGGTTTATATGTATATTAAATTATAAAATTAGTTTTTACTTTTAATTAGTTTTACTACAATATAATATATAATTTTAATATAATATATTATATTAAGAAATAAAATATTTATTTATGATGTTAAGTGAAATGAAATTAGGGTTTAAAGTGAAAAAAAAGTATTCAAAAGGACTGTAATTACATTATTATATCGACCGTTCTACGTAGCTATGGATTGCCTTACAGAAGGAGGGTGTAAGTCGATGAAATAAGACACTACTCTTTTAAAGATGCCAATTTGAGTGTTAATAAAAGGGTAATTCCTTTTTTTTTTAAATCATTATATAATAATTTTGAAAGACACTGAAAATAAAATTAATGTCCAATTGACCTTTTTCTTGAATAGGACATTTTTAAAGCTCTTTTAGAGGAAGAGGAACTAAGTCCCCTTACATTCTTTTCANTCTTTTAGAGGAAGAGGAACTGAGTCCCCTTACATTCTTTTCACTTTAGCATTTTTTCATAGATTTTATTATTAAATTATCTATTTAAGCCTTGTATAAAATATAATAATAGCATACCTTATCGAAGATTTGTGCAACTGAGTTATAATCTAATAAATCAACATTATAAAATGTCACTTGTTTTCCAACAATTTCTTCAACTTTTGTAATTGGTACTGGTTTTTGTCCTTCGTCTCCTATTATTTTTAATTAAACACAAATTTATACATATAATTAAAGTTTTGATTGGCAAAATAAATAAAAAAAGTTTAGGTACATTTTAAGAGTTTTGTGAACCCATACTATACACTATTAAATATTAAATACTATGCATGATAGAGAAAAATTAATATCACTTTATGTGCCATATATAGATAATATTAAAAACCCAGCACAGTGGGGTCGCGGCATAGTGGGGATGTTGCATAGTTGGGTCCAGTATAGATTTAATCTGACAGTGATTAAAATCACTATCATAAGAAACGCTTCGATGCAAATCAGTAGATAGTGTTTAATTCTAAGAAATTGGTGGATAATTACAAAAGCTACATTATCTGCTAGTTTCTTATTAATACCCTGATTAAGATAAAGTATGTCGAATGAAAAAGGGATTATTAAAAAATATTATTTCTCATAAAAAAATTGTGTTGATTCGTACACTTTTCAATGAGTTATAGCATTATAAAGTTAAAAATGTAACCAACCCAACCCAACATCAACTCCTATTTCCTTAATTATATCCAGATTAGTAATTATTTTAATTATATATTATATAATTTTTATAATTAATTATTTTCAAATTATTATTGATTTTTAATATGTTAAAAGTAATCATTTTGAACCTACTTCTTTTTGTTCTTTAAAGTGAAAGTTTTAATAAAAAAAAAATGAATTTATTACCATAACTTTTAACTCAACTTGCAAGTTTGAAATAAATATTATTAAATAGAAAAAAAT